>NC_133377.1:44409180-44509180 GCF_049309525.1 Garra rufa | reverse complement strand
TCACTCCACTACACAACACATCTACCCACACAGCCGCACCAAAACACAACACTGCGGACAACACCAGTGCTTTTATTTGAAACCTGCTTTACTTGTGTGAATCTTTTGATTCACTTCGGAGCTTTAGCGCAAATTCGAATCAAAAGATTCGCAAACTGGCAGTGAAGCTCCGAAGTGAATCCAAATAAAGTTATAAAGTTGATATTGTTTATTATTAATTGCTTATTAATTTAATATTGCTTATAAGAAATTTTTAGAAGAAGTTAAAAGTTAAGAAAAAAAAAGTTTATACATATTTAGGGCTATGGCTTATCTCTTTCTTAACTTATATCAGTGGTTCTCAATCCTGGTACTGGAGGACCCCAATGAGTTGATCTCAATCCGGTGTGTTAAATAAGGGATATATGCAAAATGTGCAGAGCAGGGGTCCCCCAGGACCAGGATTGGGAACCACTGACTTATATTACACTGCAGATCGAAATAAAATAATTCTCGATCACCTTTAAAATGAGAGAATCACTGACATAATTTAGGGTATACTTTCTTCAAAAATAAAACTATTTAAATCTGGATAGCGTTAAGTTGTGAATTAAAAGAAAGACTAAATAAATCACAACAAGAACAATCTGTATTTTTCTTGTATTCAAGAATATTTATTTTGACAAAATGACCAAATTAATGCTGAATGATGTTTGACAGTGAACGCATCACAACCGCATATAGCCGCATATAATCGCTGCTGTCAGTCGCAATCGCTGGCAATGACTTGAACTCTAAGATGCGTCTTTTTGTGCCGACTGCAAACAGCGACTGAGTGTCCAACTATAGGCACAATTCAAGATCAAGACCAAATTTCATTCATAATCGGCATGACAATCATGTAGTGTGTTCTCAGCTTTAAACTGAGCACTGTTCTTCAGAAAAATCCTCAGTTTTCCAGCATTTTTGTGTATTTGAACCCTTTCCAACAATGACTGTATGATTTTGAGGTTCATCTTTTCACACTGAGGACAACTGAGGGACTCATATGCAACTATTACAGAAGGTTCAAACACTCACTGGTGCTCCAGAAGGACAAAAACATGCATTAAGAGCCGGGGGTGAAAAGTTTTGTATTTGAAGATCAAGGTAAATTGTACTTAGTCTTTCGGGAATCTTCTGTTGCTTCCGAACAACAGTACTAAATAGAAAAGAAAATCAGATTTAACAAAAAAAGAAGTATTCAGTTTTCACCCCCCGATTCTTAATTGTGTTCCTTCTGGAGCATCAGTGAATGTTTGAACCTTTTTTAAATAGTTTGAGTCCCTCAGTTGTCCTCAGTGTCAAAAGATGGATCTCAAAATCTTACAGTCATTGTTGGAAAGGGTTCAAATACACAAAATGCTGGACAACCAAAGAATTTGTGGGAGCTGAAAGATTTTTCTGAAGAACAGCAGGCAGTTTAAGTGTTCAGGACAAACAAGGGACTCATGAACAACTATCACTAAACAAAAAACACAGCTGTGGATCATTCAGGTAACAACACAGTATTAAGAATTAAATTTTGGTAAACTTTTAGAAGGGCTTATTTGAATAACTTTAGCTATTTTTTTTTTTGTCTTGTGGATTATACATAAACATCTTTTATGTAAAATATCTTACTCAGGACAGTAATAAATAAAAAATAACATGCATTTTGTATGATCTCTAATATTTTGTTAAAGGTCCCATATTTCTGGAGGCTTATTTTAGTTGTTGATGTCCTTAAGAATATATATTTGCGGTATAAGTGCCAAAATCTATCTCAATATATTTTTACAGCTCCTTTTTTAGGAGCTCTGTCAAAAACAGGTTGAATGTGGCCCATCTTATTAATATTCATGAGCCTCTCTTCTGATTGGCCTGTTGTTTTCTGAGTGACGCACAGCCAGGCCAATCACAGTTAACTGCGGTCATGTATGCTGTAGCCGAGCCCAGAGCCATAGAGAGAGCCTAGCCTGCTGATACTCAACAAGATATTTCAGAATGATCATTAATGTTTTTTCTTTTTCAAACACCGAATGCAGTAAGCTACATAACTGTTGCTTTAGTAAAGCCCCTTTCACAATGCGCGCTGATTCTGGAAAATTACGGGAACGAGCGCTGTGTGAACAAAAGCCAGAACCATAAAGGCAGTGTTATAGTGATGATGCACGTTACCCTGCGACTCTTCACGACAAAAAAATACGTGCAAAGTGGAATGAAGCAGCGATCATCAGACAGAGCCAGCTCCGCACTATCAGCACTGAAGCACAGTTTGTTCAGGTTAGTTTCAGTTTCGTGGAACGTACGCGTCGCATTACATCTCACATCCAAACGTCACATGTCTTTATGGGTTGTGTGTAAAGCACGCACAGATTCCGGAAAACAACTGTGAATGAACCAAATCAAACAACTCCGGAACAAATCATGGGACACATTATCCGTGTATTTACCGGAATCGCTGTGTGAAAGAGGCTGAAGTTGACGTGCCGCTGGTCTCTTATATTCATGTTGTTCTGAAACCTGTGCAATGATGTAGTTTCGACATCTATCGACTGAACAGGGTTTTCTCGGCTTCTTTTTGTGTTGTTGTTGCAAAGCAATGTTATGGACATGATATTGTCTGGGTTTGACAAAAGGAGGGTGGGACGGTGGTTGGCGCTCGGGGCGGTGACTGAAGGCGGTGACTGAGTAGATCGGACGTCACATCGTTACGGAAGTCACAGCGGCTCGTGAAAATGAACAGCTACTTTAAGCAGGCTGTGTGCAGTTTACTGTGGATTGACTGTTTTCAAACTCATATGGTAGTTACATAGCCCCTAGACCTCAGTTATCATGAAAAAAGACACGAAATTTCGATTTTGACAATATGGGACCTTTAAAAATATTCACATTTTCACAGATTCTGCAAGGGGTTCCCAAACTTTTGCATACAACTGTACATGTGTGTGTGTGTGTGTGTGTGTGTGTGTGTGTGTGTGTGTGTGTGTGTGTGTGTGTACCACATGGTCCTGCTTCTGCTGGTGTGTGATTTTCCCAGAGTGTCTGTAAACTGGTGACTCTTTCCACCGGCTTTAACACAAGCTTCTTTATCACCCTCCTGGAACACACACACAAACATATGAAATAAACACACACACACACACACACATATCTGCATGTATGGAGTTACAGTGTGTGTGCACTTGTCCAGCTATCTTTATGAGGGCCGGTTTAAGATTTAAGACCATCAGAACCAGGACAACTTTGTAAAGTGAGGACATTTTGGCCAGTACTCACTTTCTGAGACCCTGTTTGAGGGTCAAGACTTGGTTTTAGGGATCAGGTTATAATTGGGTAAAGGTTAGGTTTAGGGTAAGGGTTTGGGTGAGGCACTTAGTTCTGATGGGTAGGTTTAGGGTAAGGAGCTAGAGATTGCATTTGTGTCAGTGTATGTCCTCACAAAGATAGCTATACAGAGTTGTGTGTGTGAGAGAGAGACGGCCGTACAGCGGGTTGAGTCCTGGACAAATCTCCTGAACGTTTGTTCCTATTTGTGCAATGAAATCATCAATGTCCTGATCAGATGTGAGTCTCAGTGACAGCTGTCCTCTGTCAAAGTCCAACAGCAACTACACACACACACACACACACACACACACACACACACACACACAAACACAAGGGTTATAGCACAATATGAGCAGCAGGGGGTGATATACAATCATCACAGCATTACAGGACTGTAGAGGAGCACTAGGTCTGAATCCAGAATGACATACAGCTAGTTCAGATTAATAGAAAGTTCAGAAGAACAGCATTTATTTTGAAATAGAAATCAGTTGTAACATTATAAATGTCTTTAAAGTAACTTTTGATCAATTAAATGCATCCTTGATGAATAAAGGTATTAAATTCTCTCTCTATTTAAAAAAAATCTTACATACCCCAGACTTTTGAATAATATTGTATGATGTTTTTTTTTTTGTTTTTTTTTACAAATATATTGTGGAGCACAACTGTTTCCAACATTGATAATAAAAGTAATAAATCAGTATATTAGACTGATTTCTGGAGGATCATGTGACACTGAAGACTGCAGTAATGATGCTGAAAGTTCAGCTGCGCATCACAGAAATAAATTACAATTTAACAGATATTCACTTATAAAACAGTTATTTTAAATTGTAACCAGATGATGAAAAAGTAACTTTAAGTTGAAAAGTGCATGTTTTTTTTTTTTTTTTACGTTTTAGAAATTGTGTGGTTTTCAGTCCAAAGAAAGATTGAAGTTTAAATTAGTTTTAAAGCTTAAATGTTTTGAAGGCAATCCAGTCTGATGGATGGACTGATAAATGGATAGATAGCATGTTTTAGCATTTAGCTAGTATGATTATCAAGTTATTAGCATGTTTCTAGCATGTTGCTAGCATGATTAACATGTTAGCATGTTGTAAGCATGTTTCCAACATGATTAGCATTTCACTAGCATGTAGCTAGCATGATTAGAATGTCGCTAGCATGATGTTAGCATTACTAGCATGCTTTGCAAGTTTCTAGCATGATAAACATGTTTCTAACATGATAAGCATGCTGTTATCATGTTTCTAGCATGATTAGCCTCTTACTAGCATGTTGCTAGCATGATTAGAATCTCACTAGCATTATGATAACGTTACTAGCATGATTAATAAGTTACTAGCATTAACATGTTGTTTGCATGTTTCTAGCATGATTAGCCTCTTACTAGCATGTTGCTAGCATGATTAGAATGTTGCTAGCATGATGTTAGCATTAGTAGCCTGTTGTTAGCATGATTAGCATGTTGTTAACAGTTTTGTCATTGTGAGTTTGAATAGTGTTGATCATTTGAACATTCCCTCAGTGTAAGTCTATGGGATTTTCCCCAGTTTTAATCACCATTTTTAGGAAAACCGTAAGTCCGATCAGCTAGAAAAGATACAGCAACTGGAGTCAGATCAGACTGAAGATCTGCCCTGAGTTTGGAGTTTGTAGAGTTAAAGCTCTAGAAGAAGGAGCACTCTGAAATTTAGTCTCAGAAGAAGAATAATAACTGTAAGTTTAAATTAGCATTTCAGTAAATTGGCTTTCTCAAGCCAGCTAATAATATTTGACAATTTTAAAAATTTTACTATATATTTTTTTCTCAATATTGTGCCCATATTGTTGTTTAGGTTTTGTGCATGTAATTAAATTAGGCAATATGGCTGATTCTTGTAATAAATTGTAAAAGTTGATGTTTACCTGTTTCTGTTTGACGCTGCTGATGCTCTGAATGTCAAAGATGCTGAAGGACTGATCCACCTTTAAGACAAACAAACACATGATAAAACTGCAGGCGGAAAGACTACAGATCATAAACAAACACAATATTAAACACAATCACACAAGCAAACGTTCAAACAGAAGAAACACACAGAAATGACCGCTACAGACTGAGTGAACCTACAGGCCTGAACATGTGCAGATCAAAGAGAAGATAAACACTCTCACACTCAGGTATTCCTATCATTAAGGGTTCATTCCATAGCCATAATGGGTTTTATACTGTACAAACTGTATTTTCATCATTCTGTATGACTTATAATGGGGACCAAAAATGTCTTCACAAGGACTACATTTGCTGGAATAACTGGAATACCATTCACACACACTCACTTTAGCAGGGACTCTTGCGCTCAGAAGAAACACTCGATGAGGAGCCAGAGCCTGTGGAGAGACCAGAACAAGTAGAGCATGACATCAATCAAATCAACTATTTAATAAAACACAGTTTAATATGGAAGCTTATTTCCCTCACAGCATACAAAAAAGTAACTGAACTTTTTTTCTCAGAATTGCAAGCTTTCTATCTTGCCATTTCAAATTGTTAAACCATAATCACAGATTTACATCCCTTTTTCCACACAATTCTGATGCTTTTTTTCTGCCTTGGAATTTAAAAAAAAAATCTATTTTTTGCAACTTTTTATCTCACATTTCTGACTTTTTAAAAGTTTTTTTCAACTGCTTACACACATTTTCAAAACTTTGCCTCTGTTGTTCAAATCCAAGAATTGCAAATGTTGATAAATCAAAATAGCAAGATTGAACTATTTAAAGCATTTGTTGTTGGGAATACAGTATTACACAGTAGGACAGAAAAGTAATACACTGCCAGTCAAAAGATTATAGAACAGTAAGATTTTTATTGTTTTTGAAGAAAAACTCGCATTTTCTTAGCCAAAACAGAGCAAAAACAGTCAAATTTGTTATTATTTTTCCTGTTTAAAATAAATGTTTTATATTTAAATATATTTAACGTAACATGTAATTTATCCCCGTGGTTTCAAAGCTGAATTTTTATTCATTTCCAGTCACATGATCCTTATGATATTCTGATCTGCTGCTATTTATTATTATTCTGTTGAAAACAGCAGAGTAGAATTTCTTAGGTTTCTTTAATGAACAGAAAGTTCAGAAGAACAGCATTTATCTCTCCTACATTATGTCTTTACCATCCCTTTTGATCAATTCAAAACATCTTTGTTAAATAAAAGTAGTAATTTCTATCATTTCTTTCCCCAGAAAAAAAAAATACTAGCCTTAGAATGGTATAGTGTATAATTTTACAAAAGCTTTTTATTTCAGCTAAACGCAGATCTTTATATCTTCTGATTCATCAAATAATCCTGAAGAAATACTCAACTGTTTTAAATATTTATAATAACAATGAATGCTTTTTGAACAGAATATTACAATGATTTTTTAAGGATCATATGACACTGAAGACTGGAGTACCGATGCAGAAAGTTTAGTTTAGAAGAGTTGCTGAAATTGTCTGACAAGTAAAGATTTTGTGTAAGCAGTTGAAAAAAACTGTAATGAGAATTTCAAGAACATTTCGCAATTACCTCTAAGCACCCGCAGTTAAATCCATACTATGCAACTTAAAAATGTAATGCATGTGAAACAGAACTGTGCAGTGATACACACTTTAAACATTAGTATGCTATGCTTTATAACTTTTGGCCAGAAGGTGGTGTTAACCCCCAAACTGTCAGGACACAGTGCCAAAGACACATACTGAGTTTCATAGCGTTACACCAATGCATCAGTAAATTACAGCATTTTTTGATAAAATTTAAATATGGCTGATGCCCAAAAAGGCTGACATGGGAAAATTTTGTATGGTTCGACTCGGCATGATGCACCGAACCTAAAGAGTCTAAATCAGTTTTGTCATTTCTGGTCAAACCATTGAGGTGTTATAAGCAAAAATAGCCATTTTTTATATCCGCAGGTCGCCTCAGGTTATAACACACACCAAGTTTGGTCTCAATATGCCAAACTGTTGCAGAGATGTAGCCTCACATTCATTTTTGCATGCTTTTCATAGAATTCGTTTGTGCATTATTCAAGAACGGTTTGACCGATCAACTTAAATTCCGTAACTTTTTGCCAGCAGCCAATTTTGGTAAAATCAGACAAACCGTCTAGGACGAGTTCAAAAAAGTAGGTTTTACGCAGTATTAAAAATAGAAAAAAACCAAACCTTACAATTTTTTTACATTTTGGGCTGAAAAATAGAATTTTGATTGATTCTGTGGCTTACGGTTCAAAAGTTAGCATAAACATGAGTGAAACTTTGGACAAGTGGTGGCGCTAGAGAGTTTGAGACAGAGACTCCAAATTTGCTATTGTGACATTTCAGACTGTCCTCTATCAGTGTGCCAAATTATACAACTTTCCTGCAAGCGGTTCTATGGGCTGCCCTTGACTCAAGAGCGGAAGAAACGGAAGAAGAAACGGAAGAAGAAGAAGAAGAACGCCAATGGATACAGTAGGTGCCTTCTAGGTGCTTGGCCCCTAATAACAAAATGATCATTCTCATTATTCTGCCTGTTGAACATGTGCTCAAGAAAAGAAAAAAATTAAGCTTAAAAAAGTAAAACGTATTCACTAGTGTGCTTTCTTCAGCATATTATAATAGCATGCAAATCAGAATTAATGCTGTAATTATATATTGCTGTAATCAGCATCAAAAAACAAAGATTTTTTCCCCAGCTGAATATAAACTAGAGTTAGTGTAGAGTGTCTGTAAGCTGTAAACTGTCCTGCTGCACATTCATGTAGACAATAATGAGCCATCGTGACTGAAAAACAGCTACTGAGTTCAAGAAATGAGACAAACATCATGACTAAAGGATGTGAGTTTCTTGCAAAATCATGTGGAATTATCTGGAATGCAAAGAGTGTGTGTTTTCATGCCTAGAGGAGCAGAACTCTGTCATGTCAGGACAGGAAAATGAGGGCAAGTATGTGTGAATACCACAGCTGAAGCTTACAATGAGGAACTTCTCAGACACTCCCTGTAACTCACTGCTCACTGTATAAAGACAAAACCTCACAACACAAACCCTCCTCAATCTGTCTGTCTGACACACGATAACACGACCAGCGCAAAGAAACGAAAACAAATGATGCTTTGCATGAAAGAAACAAAGTCTGGAGTATCATTACCACAGCAGTTTAGCAAAAAAAAAAAAATAATAATTTTTTCAGGAGAATGGGTGCCGTCAGAATGAGAGTCCAAACAGCTGATAAAAACATCCCAATCATTCACAAGTAATGTCCATTCCAGTCCATCAGTTAACATGGACAACAGGACACAGACATTTTCACTGGAGGAAGCGTTATTATGGATTATAGACTCGTATTTGTGTTAAAAACGTCTTAATGATGGATTTATTTCAGCTTTTGTCTTCTCCAGATGTTAACTAATGGACTGGAGTGGTTTTGTGGATTATTGTGATTTTTTATTAGCTGTTTGGACTCTCATTCTGACGGCACCCATTCACATCCATTGGAGAGACAGTGATGGAATGATGCATTTATACAAATCTGGTGAGGAAATCTGCACAGATCAAACACTGTTTAAAAGCCAAAACCACTCTAAACAAATATGTGGCTGGATTTTGATGTGAGAGCCAACAGGACACAGATTTTTTCACTGGAGGAAGCGTTATTATGTATTATAGACTCTTATTTTAGTTAAAAACGTTGTCATGATGGATTTGTTACAGCTTTTGCTGGTCAAGATGTTAACTGATGGACTGGAGTGGTGTGGATTACTGTGATGTTTTTATCAGATGTCATTCTGACGGCACCCATTCACATCTATTGGTGAGCAAGTGATTGAATGACACATTTCTACAAATCTGATGAACAAACAAACTCATCTACATCTTGTATGGCCTAAAGGTGATCACATTTTCAGCACATTTTCATTTCGGCTGAACTATTTCTTTAATATTATGTTGAGTGTCATTTTACTCACCAGGATTCTGCTCTCCAGCTTGTCACCTTTGACCTCCAGGTTCACTTTCTTGAGGAAACACAGCTTCACCTGCTGCCCGACGGCATCTTGAACGCTCTCTACACACACACAAATAAATTATACTGCAGCTCACATGATGAATTCAGAGAAGTGCTGGATCTTCTCATGATTCCATTCAAAGCAGACTGATCAAATCACATCAATCAGATGATAATAAGATTAAAAAGTTTCCTTAAACAGCAAATGAGAGCAAACTGAGACTTTGCTTCTCCTCGGATGTTTCTCCTGAGAAAATGAGGCCAGTAATCTCACACGGGTCTCATTTAGAGATTCAACACTGCAAAAAATTGCTTTTTTCTTGCTTGTTTTATTTCCAGCCAAAATATCTACAAATTCTGAAATCAAGAAGGATTTTCTAGACTAATGAAAATTAGTGTCTTGATTTAAGAAAGAACTTCTCAAAATTAAGTAAACAAGCAAAATAATCTGCCAATGGGGTGAGAAAAAATAAGATTTGAAATAAGATTTTTTTGCTTACCCCATTGGTAGATTATTTAGCTTGTTCTAAGCAAAAACTCACTTAATTTTGACTTGTTACTCATCTAGACAATCCTTCTTGATTTAAGATTTTTTAGATATTTTGGCTGGAAACAAAACAACAAAATCTAAGAAAGAAAAGCATTTTATGCAGTGAGAAGAGATCTTGATATGAACTCAACACTGCAAAAAATGCTTTTCTTGCTTAGATATTTTGTCTTGTTTCCAGCCAAAATATCTAAAAATTCTTGAATCAGGAAGGATTTTCTAGACAAGTAAAAATTTGTGTCTCGTTTTCAGTAAAAACAAGTCAAAATTAGGTGAGTTTTTGCTTAAAACAAGTAAAATAATCTGCCAATGGGGTAAGAAAAAAAATCTTATTTCAAGCAGACAACTAGATTAATTTTCTTACCCCATTGGCAGATTGTTTTGCTTGTTTTAAGCAAAAACTCACCTAATTTTGACTTGTTTTTACTGAAAACAAGACACACATTTTTACTTGTCTAGAAAATCCTTCCTGATTCAAGAATTTTTAGATATTTTGGCTGGAAACAAGACCAAAAATCTAAGTAAGAAAAGCATTTTTTTTTTTTTGCAGTGAAACAGTTCTCAACAGATGATCAGATTCATTTTATAGCTCTAAACTCTTATTGAATGACAGCTGGCGACTCATTTTGGTCTAGTTTTATTAAAATCCTTAGCAGAAACATCTGAGATGAAGCTGAGATTTTTATGAAATCTGTGATAAATCAATATCTAATCATTAACAAATAAAAACGTCTAATTAGGCCTGTGTGCACCATACAGCAAAACATATTGTATATTTATCTCTGGCCAAAATATATTTTAAATTTATGCTAAATATATATTCCGAACAGTGAAACTCACTAAAATACATTTTTTTTAAACTGAATGGAAAAGCCTACTAGAGATTAAAACTAGATTCATAATGATTTATGTCTTATATAGAGATATATATCAAATGGTAAATAAAAATATTTTAATATTTTTAAAATATACATACTATTTATATTTATATTTAATATCCATTTGATACACATATGTCACCCTGGAGCACAAAACCAATATTAAGTAGCACAGGTATATTTATAAATACATTGTATGGGCCAAAATGATTTTTCTTTTATGCCAAAAATCATTAGAATAATAAGTATCATGTTCCATGGAGACATTTAGTAAATTTCCTACTGTAAATATATCAAAACTTAATGTTTGATTAGTAATATGCATTACTAAGAACTTCATTTGAACAACTTTAAAGGCGATTTTCTCAATATTTTGATTTTTTTCCATCCTCAGATTGCAGATTTTCAAACAGCTGTATCTCAGCCAAATATTGTCCTGTCCTAACAAACCAGACATAGATGGAAAGCCTATTTATCAATCTATAAATTACAACTTTAGACCCTTATGGCTGGTTTTGTGGTCCAGGGTCACATATATTCATAGGCCCTTTGTTATTTGTTCTCCCTAATTTTCACTTCTTTTTTTCACTTCTTTTTTATTAACTCACAATATTACTGTCACACTTGTCATTTACGGTGTAGAAACAACTTTCACTCAGAGATTCTGAGTAAATCTAATGAAAAAATACAGCAAGCAACATTGAATTAAACATGAAATAAGCAATGCGAAAGTAGAGCTTTTTTAATGGTTTTTAAATATGTTTCTTCTCCTCATTAGGACTGCATTTATTTGATCAAAAATACCGAAAAAACTGTAATATTCAGAAAAAATATTTTAATCTAAAATAACAGTTTTCTATGTGAATATACTTTAAAATATAATTTATTCCTGTGATGCAAGGCTGAATTTCCAGCATCATTACTGAAGTCTTCAGTGTCACATGATCAGAAATCATTCTAATATTCTGATTTATTACCAATGTTAAAAACAGTTGTACTTTTTCAGGATTCTTTGATCAATAAAAGGTTCAAAAGAACAGCATTTATTTAAAATAGAAATCTTTTCTAACAATATACACTACTGTTTAAAAGTTTGAGGTCAGTAAATTTGTATTCTTTCTTTCTTTTTTTTTTTTTTAAATGAATACTTTTATTTACCAACGGTGTGTCAAATTAATAAAAAGTGCCAACATAGATTTACATTGTTAGAAAATATTTCTATTTTTTTATAAATGCTGTTCTTTTTAACTTGTTATTCATCATAGAATCCTGAAAAAAGAATCACAAAAAATATGAAGCAGCACAACAGTTTCCAACATTGATAATAAAAGTATTAAATCAGAATGATTTCTGAAGGATCATGTGACACTGAAAACTAGATTAACAGCTGATGACAATTCAGCTTTGCATCACAGGAATAAATTATATTTTAAAGTATATTCACATAGAAAACTGTTATTTTATATTATAATAACATTTAGCAATATTACAGTCTTTTCTGTATTTTTTTTATCAAATAAATGCAGCCTTGATGATCATAAGAGACTTCTTTAAAAATATTACAAGTCTTTACTGACTCCAAATATATATGTGACCCTGGAGCACAAAACCAGTCTTAAGTCGCTGGGGTATATTTGTAGCAATAGCCAAAAATACATTGTATGGGTCAAAATTATTGATTTTTCTTTTATGTCAAAAATCATTAGGAAATTAAGTAAAGATCATGCTCCATGAAGATTTTTTGTAAAATTCCTACTGTAAATATATCAAAATGTAATTTTTGATTAGTAGTATGCATTGCTAAGAACTTAATTTGGACAACTTTAAAGGTGATTTTCTCAGTATTTTGATTTTTTGCACCCTTATATTTCAGATTTTCAAATAGTTGTATCTCGGCCAAATACTGTCCTATCCTAACAAACCATACATCAATAGAAAGCTTATTTATTGAGCTTTCATATGATGTATATATCTCTGTTTTGTAAAATGTAACCTTATGACTGGTTTTGTGGTCCAGGGTCACATATATATATATAAAACCTGTATTGTATGTAATAATTAGCAGGCCATCCGTTTACCATCGCGTCGCGCCGCATCCACTCTAAATCACTTATTATAGGCTTTATCTATTTTGTCGCGTCGCGCTGTTCGCTTCCGGTAAAGACACTCTCTCAGGTGTGGGCGGAGTCTAATCTGGCCCCTCCCACCGCTAACACACATGAACAGTAATAAAGCGTCTCTTTATTGAAATCACTCAAGCGTTAAACATAAAAAAAACCTTTATTTTCTCTGAGGAAGTGATCAAACACGAGTTTCAGCGACGCAGTCTCACATGTAAAGGAGCTTGTGTGTGTGTGTGTGTGTGTGTGTGTGTGTGTGTGTGGGACAGGAGAGAGACTTAAGTTTCTTACCCAGCAGATCCTGAGGAACGTCCGAGTCTTCTCCGCTCATCTTCACTGCCGGACCTGATGGAGGACTCCAGAAGAACTTCTGCTCCTCATGAGCTGCACTTCATTCCGCTAGTAGCTACACAAACACACAGCTAGGTCCAGAGCTCCTGAGTCTCAGTGCAGCGGGAGGAATGAAGCGGAACAGACGAGAGTCGATCCCTCCCGCGAGAGCGACTGATCCCACCCTAAACTCACCTCTATCGGCCTCTGGCTGTCTCTCACTTTACTTCACATTTAGATTTCAAGCACTTTATTGCATGATCTCTGTGTTGTGTTTACACACAACAGCCTACTGCCAAAGCATTATGCACAAAACAAATAGAAAAAATATAGAGTTTATCAATAGCAAATAACAATAAAATTAGTATTCAAAAATAAGATTCAAATTTGCAGCCTGTTAAATAATACAGAATAAGCTGTAATATTCAGAAAAAATATTTTAATATAAAATAACTGTTTTCTATTTGAATATATTTCAAAATGTAATTTATTTCTGTGATGAAAAGCTTAATTTTCAGCAGCATTCCTCCAGAGAAGTTTCTAATGTTCATCAAGGCTGCATTTATTTGATCAAAAATACAGAAAAAACTTCAATATTCTGAAATATTATTTTAATTTAAAATAACTGTTTTCTATTTGAATATATTTTAAAATGTAATTTATTTCTGTGATGCAAAGCTGAATTTTCAGCATCATTACTCTAAAGACGTTTCTAATGTTCATCAAGGCTGCATTTATTTGATCAAAAATACAAAAAAAAAAAACGGTAATATTCTGAAAAAATTATTTTAATATACAATAACTGTTTTCTATTTGAATATATTTTAAAATGTAATTTATTTCTGTGATGAAAAGCTGAATTTTCAGCAGCATTCCTCCAGAGAAGTTTCTAATGTTCATCAAGGCTGCATTTATTTGATCAAAAATACAGAAAAAACTTCAATATTCTGAAATATTATTTTAATTTAAAATAACTGTTTTCTATTTGAATATATTTTAAAATGTAATTTATTTCTGTGATGCAAAGCTGAATTTTCAGCATCATTACTCTAAAGACGTTTCTAATGTTCATCAAGGCTGCATTTATTTGATCAAAAATACAAAAAAAAAAACAAACGGTAATATTCTGAAAAAAATATTTTAATATACAATAACTGTTTTCTATTTGAATATATTTTAAAATGTAATTTATTTCTGTGATGCAAAGCTGAATTTTCAGCATCATTACTCTAAAGACGTTTCTAATGTTCATCAAGGCTGCATTTATTTGATTAAAAATACAAAAAAACCTGTAATATTCTGAAAAAATTATTTTAATATACAATAACTGTTTTCTATTTTAACATATTTTAAAATGTAATTTATTTCTGTGATGAAAAGCTGAATTTTCAGCAGCATTCCTCCAGAGAAGTTTCTAATGTTCATCAAGGCTGCATTTATTTGATCAAAAATACAGAAAAAAATTCAATATTCTGAAATATTATTTTAATTTAAAATAACTGTTTTCTATTTGAATATATTTTAAAATGTAATTCATTTCTGTGATGCAAAGCTGAATTTTCAGCATCATTACTCTAAAGACGTTTCTAATGTTCATCAAGGCTGCATTTATTTAATCAAAAATACAAAAAAAACAAACGGTAATATTCTGAAAAAATTATTTTAATATACAATAACTGTTTTCTATTTGAATATATTTTAAAATGTAATTTATTTCTGTGATGAAAAGCTGAATTTTCAGCAGCATTCCTCCAGAGAAGTTTCTAATGTTCATCAAGGCTGCATTTATTTGATCAAAAATACAGAAAAAACTTCAATATTCTGAAATATTATTTTAATTTAAAATAACTGTTTTCTATTTGAATATATTTTAAAATGTAATTTATTTCTGTGATGCAAAGCTGAATTTTCAGCATCATTACTCTAAAGACGTTTCTAATGTTCATCAAGGCTGCATTTATTTGATTAAAAATACAAAAAAACCTGTAATATTCTGAAAAAATTATTTTAATATACAATAACTGTTTTCTATTTTAACATATTTTAAAATGTAATTTATTTCTGTGATGAAAAGCTGAATTTTTAGCATCATTACTCTAAAGACGTTTCTAATGCTCATCAAAGCTGCTTTTATTTGATCAAAAATACAGAAAAAAACTGAAATATTCTGAAAAATTATTTTAATTTAAAATAACTGTTTTCTATTTGAATATATTTCAAAATGTAATTTATTCCTGTGATGCAAGGCTGAATTTTTAGAATCATTACTGCAGTCTTCAGTGTCACATGATCCTCCAGAAATCATTCTAATATACTGATTTATTATCAATGCTGGAAACAGTTGTGCTGCTTAATGCTTTTTGTTTATCATTAGGAAATAACAATAAAATTAGTATTCAAATTAAAGATCATGAATCAAATAAGATACCAATTCGCTGCCGGTTATTAATCAACATCAGAGCTAAGAAAATATATTTAGCTAACGTTTCCATTAAGTCACACCTTGTTGTCAGAGGCTGTTTACAGTAATCTGGTTGGAACAGACACAATTACAAAAAGATGCACAAATTTAAAAAGTGGAAATAAATAATAATAAATGGCATCATGTAATAATTTCAGGCAGCGGATATTTACACAAAGTGCAAGTAGTATATATTTTTAACGATAGATGCTATTTACACTATGAAATGTGCATTATTTATTTATTTATTGTGTGTGTAAAACACATTATAAACCAATAATGAAACATTAAAATTGACTCTATCTAAATTGTAAAAATTGTATAAAAAAGCTGCATTAATATGTTTTTTTTAATTTATTTTTATTTTTACATGCATGTGTAAAACACATAATAAACAAATAATCAAAGGTGAAATTGACTAAATTCGTTAAGTAAAATGGTATATTTATATGTTTTTATATTAGTAAATGGAAAAAATTGCATCAAATAAAAAATTGCATATTATTATTATTTTATTTAGTTATTTATTTATTTTGTGTGCGTGTGTAAAACATAATAAAACAATAATCAAAGGTGAAATTGACTAAATTCGTTAAGTAAAATGGTATATTTATATGTTTTTATATTAGTAAATGGAAAAAATTGCATCAAATAAAAAATTGCATATTATTATTATTTTATTTAGTTATTTATTTATTTTGTGTGCGTGTGTAAAACATAATAAAACAATAATCAAAGGTGAAATTGACTAAATTCGTTAAGTAAAATGGTATATTTATATGTTTTTAGGTTAATAAATGGAAAAAAATTGCATCAAATAAAAAATTGCATATTATTATTATTATTATTTTTATTTTTTTTGCGTGCGTGTGTAATAAATCATAATAAACCAATACTCAAAGGTGAAATTGACTAAATTCATTAAGTAAAATGATATGTTTAAATATTTTTATTAAATTATAAAAATGGCATCAAATAAAAAAATGCATTATTATTTTTTATTTATTTCTGTTTTTTTGCATGCATGTGTAAAACACATAATAAACCAATAATCAAAGGTGAAATTGGTTAAATTCATTAAGTAAAATGGTATGTTTAAAATGTTTTTAGATTAATAAATTGTAAAAACTGTATAAAATTAAAATAAAAAAAATATGCTGCATTAATATTTATTTTTATTTTTTATTTTATTTTTGCGTGCGTGTGTAAAACACAAAATAAACCAATAATCAAAGGTGAAATTGGCTAAATTCATTAAGTACAATGGTATGTTTAAAATGTTTTTAGATTAATAAATTGTAAAAATTGTATAAAATTAAAATAAAAAAATATGCTGCATTAATATTTGTTTTTATTTTTTATTTTATTTTATTTTTGCGTGCGTGTGTAAAACACTTAATAAACCAATAATCAAAGGTGAAATTGACTAAATTCATTAAGTAAAATGGTATGTTTAAAATGTTTTTTAAAATTGTACAAAATAAAATAAAAAATTGCATTATTATTTATTTATTTATTTATTGTGTGTGTAAAACACATTCTAAACAAATAATCAAAGGTGAAATTGACTCTAAATTGTAAAAATTGTGTGCTGTTGGGTTCTATTTACACTATGTTGAAACAGCAGGATTTTCTGATATTTATAATTCTTATTCCAAATAGACACAATTATCTGCACCTCAGTATTGTAGTACATTAATCACACATTGGTGGGTGGAGTTAATGTACATAGCCTCTGCCAACAAGTCATGCTATTTGCACTTAGTGTGCATAGACACTACGATAAGGGTGCGTTTATTAGATGTGATCATTTACACTCAATGTGTTATTGCATACAGTTTTATATTGTACTACAAAACTGAGGTGCAGATATCCACTATTTGCACAAAGTATAAATAGCAACTGCTTACAATTTTTGCAAAGAAAATCCTGCTGTAAATGATATTGTAAATAGCATATATTGCTAAAATAATATGCTGTTTTTGTTTGGTGTAAATAGCATTTATTTGCTAGCTGTTGCCAAAAAAAATATTAATTTAAGATATTGTATCTTTTATTATAAAGATGAAGATTAACATTTTGTTCATTTAAAAAAAATGGCACTTTAAAGCAGAAGTTCACGTCCAGAACAAAAATGTCATCCAAGATTTTCTTGTCTTTCTTTCTTCAGTCATAAAGAAATGTTTTTTGAGGAAAAAAAATGCAGTTTAAATGCAACTTTAAAGGGCTCTAAACTATCCCAGCTGAGGAAGAACAGCCTTATCTAGTGAAATGACAGTTAGGGAATGTCCAAAAACTCCCATCTCATTTTCTCCTCCAACATCAAATTCGGCCTACATCATTGTTTTACCCTTTTTTTTAATTAATTAATTTATTTTTTTAAAAAGGGCATTTGATCTTTTTTGCACATTCACTTTGTAAACACTGGGTCGGTTCTTCTGCAGTGATGTAGGACGATTTTGAAGATGGAGGAGAAAATGAGATGGGAGTTTTTAGACATACCCTAACTGTCTTGAACCAGAGTGCACAGAGTTCAGGCAGAGCTAGACAAGACCAGCATTTGTGGTTAAAAAAGGTTAATAGAGTGGCATAACTTTGTTTTAAAAAAGCGGGTGGGACACTTTTTTTGTTGACGTTTTTTTATTAATTATTACAGGACAGTATTAGGCCCGAAATTCTTTATATGCATTCTATAAATGCATAGATATGCAACAAACATTTGTGCTTCTAAATAGTCTAGTAGTAGAATCTGCATTAGGTGTGTAGGGGGTTTGGGTTCTAATCTGGCCAAGTCTAATTTTTCCACCCTTATTAAAATAAGAGATGTTGTATATGCAGAGCAGGGACACAATTTGTGTGTTTGTTTTGTGATTTAATCAGAATGAATGGATAGTCTCTGCAGAGAACGTTCTGTCACTAAAAACATTGCAGCGAACATTAAGCATGATTTTAAGAACGACAGATTCCACTGCTAGATCACAGCTTATATCACAGAAACGAATGCCATATATGTTTCATCTGCATCAGTCTGTGCTGTGAGATGTTTTAAAAAAGTGATGGGGATAATATCGACCATGGCGAAAAGTGGTCCCACCCATAAACTATGGCAATGATATAAATTGTAAAAAATTTTTTTTTATAAATAAATCAAAATAAATAATAATAATAATAATGATAAAACAAAACAGTTAAAAAAAGATAAATCTTTTATGTTTTATGATTCACTAGTTACATTTGTGGCACTGTGGCATTTCTGTGCTGTTGGAGATGTTAACATGTGTCTAATAAAATAGGTTACAAACACGATCCCTAATGTCTAGCGTTTTATTAACTCACTGTCATCATTGTGTGCAACATATTTCTTCTCCCTCTTCAAGTTTTGTCATTTTCTCCACTGCTTAAGAAACTCTTAAGCCTCTAAGATCCCTTTAAGATGCTTTCTGAATTACTTTTCTATTACTAGGATCTTTTCTTTAATTTTAAGAGGAAACACTCATATTTCTAAAAATGTTCTTAGAATCTTTTCGCTAGGAGCAACTCTTAGCACTAATATATTTTTATAAATACGGATCCAGAATGCTTAAATCTTAAAGTGGGCCATATTCCACACATTTCCTTACCGTCTGTCTCTAACCTTCATCTGTTCTGGATTTAAAGTTGTAATCCTGACTAGTTGCATTGTCCAGTTCAAACCACAAGTCAAAGCAAGTGTCTGTGGATAATGTTGGTGTTGTAGTAAGTGGAAGTGTGTTTGTTGTAGTCATTGTAGTGGTCGTGATGACTTTCATCTTCTCTGTTCACAGCTTCCGCATTCGCATCAGTCGCAGATGTTTGGTCTGAGAGTCTGTGGCCGCTCCTGTTCGAGTATCATTTGATTCACTTTGAAACATCAGAGCGGGTTTGTGAATCATTTGATTCACTTCGGGACATCAGAGTGGGTTTGTGAATCATTTGATTCACTTCAGAACATCAGAGTGGGTTCGCAAATCATTTGATTCACTTCGGATCATAACAGTGGGTTTGAGTATCATTTGATTCACTTCGGAACATCAGAGTGGGTTTGTGAATCATTTGATTCACTTCGGAACATCATAGTGGGTTCGAGTATCAATTGATTCACTTCGGAACATCAGAGTGGGTTTGCGAATCATTTGATTCACTTCGGGACATCAGAGTGGGTTCGAGTATCAATTGATTCACTTCGGGACATCAGAGTGGGTTCGAGTATCATTTGATTCACTTCGGATCATAACAGTGGGTTTGAGTATCATTTGATTCACTTCGGAACATCAGAGTGGGTTTGTGAATCATTTGATTCACTTCGGGACATCAGAGTGGGTTTGAGTATCATTTGATTCACTTCGGAAAATCAGAGTGGGTTCGAGTATCAATTGATTCACTTCGGAACATCAGAGTGGGTTTGAGTATCATTTGATTCACTTCGGAACATCAGAGCGGGTTTGTGAATCATTTGATTCACTTCGGGACATCAGAGTGGGTTTGTGAATCATTTGATTCACTTCGGAACATCAGAGTGGGCTCGAGTATCAATTGATTCACTTCGGAACATCAGAGTGGGTTTGCGAATCATTTGATTCACTTCGGATCATAAGAGTGGGCTCGAGTATCATTTGATTCACTTCGGAACATCAGAGTGGGTTCGAGTATCAATTGATTCACTTCGGAACATCAGAGTGGGTTTGAGTATCATTTGATTCACTTCGGAACATCAGAGTGGGTTTGTGAATCATTTGATTCACTTCGGAACATCATAGTGGGTTCGAGTATCAATTGATTCACTTCGGAACATCAGAGTGGGTTTGCGAATCATTTGATTCACTTCGGGACATCAGAGTGGGTTCGAGTATCAATTGATTCACTTCGGGACATCAGAGTGGGTTCGAGTATCATTTGATTCACTTCGGATCATAACAGTGGGTTTGAGTATCATTTGATTCACTTCGGAACATCAGAGTGGGTTTGTGAATCATTTGATTCACTTCGGGACATCAGAGTGGGTTTGAGTATCATTTGATTCACTTCGGAAAATCAGAGTGGGTTCGAGTATCAATTGATTCACTTCGGAACATCAGAGTGGGTTTGAGTATCATTTGATTCACTTCGGAACATCAGAGCGGGTTTGTGAATCATTTGATTCACTTCGGGACATCAGAGTGGGTTTGTGAATCATTTGATTCACTTCGGAACATCAGAGTGGGCTCGAGTATCAATTGATTCACTTCGGAACATCAGAGTGGGTTTGCGAATCATTTGATTCACTTCGGATCATAAGAGTGGGCTCGAGTATCATTTGATTCACTTCGGAACATCAGAGTGGGTTCGAGTATCAATTGATTCACTTCGGAACATCAGAGTGGGTTTGAGTATCATTTGATTCACTTCGGAACATCAGAGCGGGTTTGTGAATCATTTGATTCACTTCGGGACATCAGAGTGGGTTTGTGAATCATTTGATTCACTTCGGAACATCAGAGTGGGCTCGAGTATCAATTGATTCACTTCGGAACATCAGAGTGGGTTTGCGAATCATTTGATTCACTTCGGATCATAAGAGTGGGTTTGTGAATCATTTGATTCACTTCGGAACATCAGAGTGGGTTTGTGAATCATTTTATTCACTTTGGAACATCAGAGCGGGTTTGTGAATCATTTGATTCACTTCGGAACATCAGAGCGGGTTTGTGAATCATTTGATTCACTTCGGGACATCAGAGTGGGTTCGAGTATCATTTGATTCACTTCGGAACATCAGAGCGGGTTTGTGAATCATTTGATTCACTTTGGGACATCAGAGTGGGCTCGAGTATCAATTGATTCACTTCGGAACATCAGAGCGGGTTTGTGAATCATTTGATTCACTTTGGGACATCAGAGTGGGCTCGAGTATCATTTGATTCACTTCGGAACATCAGAGCGGGTTTGTGAATCATTTGATTCACTTTGGGACATCAGAGTGGGTTCGAGTATCATTTGATTCACTTCGGAACATCAGAGCGGGTTTGTGAATCATTTTATTCACTTCGGAACATCAGAGTGGGTTTGTGAATCATTTTATTCACTTCGGATCATCAGAGTGGGTTTGTGAATCATTTTATTCACTTCGAAACATCAGAGTGGGTTTGTGAATCATTTGATTCACTTCGGAACATCAGAGTGGGTTTGTGAATCATTTGATTCACTTCAGAACATCAGAGCGGGTTTGTGAATCATTTTATTCACTTCGGATCATCAGAGTGGGTTTGTGAATCATTTGATTCACTTCAGAACATCAGAGCGGGTTTGTGAATCATTTTATTCACTTCGGATCATCAGAGTGGGTTTGTGAATCATTTTATTCACTTCGAAACATCAGAGTGGGTTTGTGAATCATTTGATTCACTTCGGAACATCAGAGTGGGTTTGTGAATCATTTTATTCACTTCGGATCATCAGAGCGGGTTTGTGAATCATTTTATTCACTTCGGATCATCAGAGTGGGTTTGTGAATCATTTGATTCACTTCGGAACATCAGAGTGGGTTTGTGAATCATTTGATTCACTTCAGAACATCAGAGTGGGTTTGTGAATCATTTGATTCACTTCGGAACATCAGAGTGGGTTTGTGAATCATTTGATTCACTTCGGGACATCAGAGTGGGTTTGTGAATCATTTGATTCACTTCGGAACATCAGAGTGGGTTTGTGAATCATTTGATTCACTTCGGAACATCAGAGCGGGTTTGTGAATCATTTTATTCACTTCGGAACATCAGAGTGGGTTTGTGAATCATTTTATTCACTTCGGATCATCAGAGTGGGTTTGTGAATCATTTTATTCACTTTGGAACATCAGAGTGGGTTTGTGAATCATTTTATTCACTTTGGAACATCAGAGTGGATTTGTGAATCATTTTATTCACTTCGGATCATCAGAGTGGGTTTGTGAATCATTTTATTCACTTTGGAACATCAGAGTGGATTTGTGAATCATTTTATTCACTTCGGATCATCAGAGCGGGTTTGTGAATCATTTTATTCACTTCGGGACATCAGAGTGGGTTTGTGAATCATTTGATTCACTTCGGAACATCAGAGCGGGTTTGTGAATCATTTGATTCACTTCAGAACATCAGAGTGGGTTTGTGAATCATTTGATTCACTTCGGAACATCAGAGCGGGTTTGTGAATCATTTGATTCACTTCGGGACATCAGAGTGGGTTCGAGTATCATTTGATTCTCTTCGGGACATCAGAGCGGGTTTGTGAATCATTTGATTCACTTCGGGACATCAGAGTGGGTTCGAGTATCATTTGATTCACTTCGGAACATCAGAGCGGGTTTGTGAATCATTTGATTCACTTTGGGACATCAGAGTGGGCTCGAGTATCAATTGATTCACTTCGGAACATCAGAGTGGGTTTGCGAATCATTTGATTCACTTCGGAACATCAGAGCGGGTTTGTGAATCATTTTATTCACTTCGGAACATCAGAGTGGGTTTGTGAATCATTTTATTCACTTCGGATCATCAGAGTGGGTTTGTGAATCATTTTATTCACTTTGGAACATCAGAGTGGGTTTGTGAATCATTTTATTCACTTCGGATCATCAGAGTGGGTTTGTGAATCATTTTATTCACTTCGGGACATCAGAGTGGGTTTGTGAATCATTTTATTCACTTTGGAACATCAGAGTGGGTTTGTGAATCATTTTATTCACTTTGGAACATCAGAGTGGGTTTGTGAATCATTTTATTCACTTCGGATCATCAGAGTGGGTTTGTGAATCATTTGATTCACTTTGGGACATCAGAGTGGGCTCGAGTATCAATTGATTCACTTCGGAACATCAGAGTGGGTTTGCGAATCATTTGATTCACTTCGGAACATCAGAGCGGGTTTGTGAATCATTTTATTCACTTCGGAACATCAGAGTGGGTTTGCGAATCATTTGATTCACTTCGGAACATCAGAGTGGGTTTGTGAATCATTTGATTCACTTCGGAACATCAGAGCGGGTTTGTGAATCATTTGATTCACTTCGGAACATCAGAGCGGGTTTGTGAATCATTTGATTCACTTCGGAACATCAGAGTGGGTTTGCGAATCATTTGATTCACTTCGGAACATCAGAGTGGGTTTGTGAATCATTTGATTCACTTCGGAACATCAGAGTGGGTTTGTGAATCATTTGATTCACTCCGGATCATAAGAGTGGGTTTGTGAATCATTTGATTCACTTCGGAACATCAGAGCGGGTTTGTGAATCATTTGATTCACTTCGGATCATAGGAGTGGGTTTGTGAATCATTTTATTCACTTCGGATCATCAGAGTGGGTTTGTGAATCATTTAATTCTCTTCGGGACATCAGAGCGGGTTTGTGAATCTTTCGATTCAGATTGGAAGTTCATAGTGCTTTTTTGTGGTTTTTACAATAATAGACACACATACAGAACAAACATTAATCACAGATACAAATATGTTTCCAGGGTAACAAAATAAGAATAAAGGAACCAAAAAAAGGAAGAAATACTTGAACACCTTATAAAGACACAAATACAGAGATAGGGCTACAGTTCTCATTGAACATTAACAGAACTTTAGATAGTTTCCATGTACCTGTCTAAATCAGCTTTAAACAAAGAAGAGAGGTTTAGAGCCAATTTTTGTCTGTGTGAAATGTAGCCAGCAGAAAAACAAATTATGTACATTTTTCTCTCCTGAACAGTCAAACAATCTAAAGAAAATGTTAAAAATTCCTGAGAAGAGTGAAAAAAAAAAAAAACAGCAGCTCACTTCAGTGTCTGACTTACTTTTTCTTAAGAAAAGCTTTAGTATGGTAACATTTGTGAATTCATTTAAAAAATGATTTTACTTTATTGAGGATCAGATATTTCTGATGCAAGTACCATACTTTCTCCCAAAGAACACTCCAATTTTTCCAATATGGTATTTTAACCATCAATGGGTCTGAGTGAAATCATGGCTCCACATAAAACATGTTAAAGAAATCAAACCAAACACCTTGTAATCTCTCATGCGTCATGCCTTTGCTTACGTGATGGAATAAGACTATCGTTGACCTACATCTCGCAAGTTATTTTGGCAAAAAATGATGTAACTAAATTCAAGGTTCTTTTGGATAGACCTGGGTTACACATAGCAGGACTGCAGTTAGCCGAGACGATGAAATGATGGCTATGCTTGTATTATTCCACCCGTTACATAACATTTTATCGGGTACACGCCCGCATGCACAACTCTTTAGTAAGAACCACCATTTATGCAGTGTGTTCTTAAGAAAATATTCCAGAACTTTCCAAGAATTGCACTTGAGAACATTCTCACGAATGTCTTGGAATTTATATCAAGAATTTATATAACTTCCCAGATAGCACACGCACATCTGCAAGCTGTCTGTTGAAGATTGCTTGATCTGGAAAGCATCTGCTGTGTACAAACATCTGACAGATGTCTTAAGATGTCAGTTTTACATACATTATAAATCATAAACATCTTAAAGACATCTAATAGACGTCTTTTTGACATCTAATAGGAAACATCCAATAGATGACCAAACACCAGTGTTGGGGAAAGTTACTTTTAAAAGTAGAGCGTTACAAAATTGAGTTACTTCCTAAAAAGGAACCAATTACTTAGCTACTTTTTACGGAAAGTTAGTCGCTACAATATTGAGTTACTCCCTAAAAAAGTAACTAATTACTTTTTATGGAAAGTAATGTGTTACGTTACTTTTGCATTAGTTTTTAAATCTGAGCAGGGCTTGCTTGTTTGTTTTTAATATAAAAAGTTCTAATTTTTTTTCAAATGTAAAAGCCTTTTCACACCAAAAGCCTCAGGTTTAGAGAAAAGTAAACTGACGTCTGTACAGTAGACCGCAGAAGAACAAATGTCAACTCTTCAGCAATAAAAAAAAGGAAAACAAATGTTAGATTATCTTAATTTTTGCTTATTAGTATGGATGAATTGGATCATCGAAAGGTTAAAAAAATGAGGTTAAATACATAAAGGATATTTGTATTATTGAACATATTTAATAATCACAAGTTTGCATTGAATTTCAGTGTTTTTATTCATTTTGAAGAACACTGTATCTGTTTTTTTAGTGAGCGAGATGAATTAATGCATCGTCACATTTATTCTAGAACT
The DNA here is from genome assembly GCF_049309525.1 of Garra rufa. Classification (NCBI taxonomy): domain Eukaryota; kingdom Metazoa; phylum Chordata; class Actinopteri; order Cypriniformes; family Cyprinidae; genus Garra; species Garra rufa. The sequence continues at coordinate 44,483,315 of NC_133377.1, read as the reverse complement.
AAAGGAACGTCTTACTCAGAATTTCTCTCAACATGGAGACAGGAGAGATATTAATTAATAAATGAGGGGGGGGGGTAACTCAGATATTTTCTTGTCAATTAAAAAGTAATGTGTTACTTTAATAGTTACTTGGAGAACTTGGAGTAATATTATTACAGAACTTGCGTTACTTGTAATGTAAAATGACACATGCAGCATTTTGTTATGCATTTATATGAGTCAGAAATTTTATTTTTAGTTATAAATGTTTTTTATGTCTTTGAATCACTCATGTGGCTGAACATTAAGAGTTTCCTAATGTTGCGGTGTGCATGATCAGTTTAAATAGTGTGATTATCTAGTGAAGTGCATGAGTGTGTCCAGCAGAGGACGCTGCAGCACTGACCATCAGTCATGACTGGAGATTACAGCATCAGCTAAATCAAGACATACATGTCCTGTAATCAATGTGAATGGAAAAACATGTGGTCATCTATTCCAAGAGTGTTTGACTGAACGCTGCTGTTGAACTTTACATACACTGCTATTCAAAAGTTTGGGATCAGTAAGATTTGTAATGTTTGTCATGCTCATCAAGACTGTGTTCATTTGATCAAAAATACTGAAAAAGTAAAACAATGTTTTTCTATATTAATATACATTAATATGTAAAAAGCTGAATTTTCAGCATCACGAAACTTTGCACACGCATCAGACCTGGCGAACATTTACATCTGATGCGGTTTTCACCAGAAGTGGGTGTGCCAAAATGGCTCCATAGCGCCACCTATAAAATTTCAACGGAGTGCGCCTCGAGCTGCGTTTCACGTACATGTACGAAACTCGGTACACACATGTAACACAACAATACCTACAAAAAAGTCTCCTGGTGCAACATCCGAAAACCAACAGGAAGTCCGTTATACTGAATTTCCTGTACGATCTTTGTGCAGTTTTTGCCATTTTCAGGCCTCGTACTTTAACGAACTCCTCCTACAGTTTTTATCCGATCATCTTCAAATTTGCTGAGTGTCATCATAAGGCCTTTGCGATGTTAAATTGCGAAGCTTTAGAGTTTTCGTCGAAGGGCGTGTCCGTGGCGGCCGGACAAACTTTGATGTTTCGCCATGAAAAAGGAAGTTGCTATAACTCAGGCATACAATGACCGATCTGCCTCAAACTTCACATGTTTGATGACAGTCCGGTCCTGAACACACGTCAGTGCCCATATTCAGTTATAGTCATAGCGCCACCTGCTGACAACAGGAAGTGACATGTTTAACACTATTACGGACTCCTAGCAACATACTGAAAAGCGTTAACAAGTCTTAAATAGGCTAGCAACATGCTAGAAACATGTTAAAACATGCTAGCAACACTTAGCTAAGAGCTAAAGCATGATATTAATACAAAGACAAAAGGAAATTGCTGTACCTCATGTATATAATGTCTAATCTGACCCAAACTTAATATTCAACATGCTACAAACATACTAAAGCATGGTAGCAACACTTAGCTAATATGCTAAAGCATGCTAATAATACAATGAAACAGAAAGTTAGGCTACTTTAACTCAGGCATACGATGTCCAATCTATCCCAAACCTAATATGTTTGATAAGAATCCTGGCCTGAACACACGCCCATGCCCGTATTCAGTTATAGTCATAGCGCCACCTGCTGGTAACAGGAAGTCACATGTTTAATACTGTTGTGGATGCCTATCAACAAGTGTTAAATAGAGTAGCAACATACTAGAAACATGCTATAACATGCTAGCAACATTTAGCTAAGTGCTAAAGCATGCTCTTAATGCAATGAAACAGGAAGTTACTGTAACTCAGACATGCAATGTCCAATCAGCCCCAAACTTCACATGTTTGATAAGAGTCCTGACCTGAACACTTTTACGTGCCAATATTCAGTTATAGTCATAGCGCCACCTACGGTCAACAAGAAGTGACATGTTTAACACTGTGACACACTATTAGCAACACACTAAAAAAGTCAATGAGTGCTAAACTAGTTAAAAACATACTCAAACATGCTAGTAACACTTACTTAGTGCTAAAACATGTTGTTTAAGACATAAAACAGGAAGTTGTTGTTATTCATGCAAACAATGTCCAATCTGCCCCAAACTTCACATGTTTGATAAGAGTCCTGATCTGAAGATATATACATGCCCATATTCAGTTATAGTCATAGCGCCACCTGCTGACAACAGGAAGTGACATGTTTTACAAAGTTACGGACTCCTAGCAACATATTAAAAAGCATTAGCAAATTTTAAATAGGCTAGCATCATCAATGTCAGATTTTCCCCAAACTTAACATGTTTGATAAGAGTCCTGGCCTGAACACATCTAAAGGCCAATATTCTATTATAATCATAGCGCCACCTGTTGTTAACAGGAAATGACTTGTAGCAAACTCCTCCTACAGATTTAATTATATCAACATTATATTTGGCCAGTCTAATCTAAAGGCCTTAGAGATGTTAAATTGCGAAGATCTTGAGTTTTCGTTAAAGGGCGTGTCCATGGCGGCGTGACAAAGTTTGATGTTTCGCCATGGACATAGGTGTTATAACTCAGCCATAAAATGTCCGATCTGCCTCAAACTTCACAGCTTTGGTAAGAGTCCAGGCCTGAAGACACCTAAAGGCCAATATTCAGATATTATCATAGCGCCACCTGTTGGCAGCAGGATATATCATACCTTTCACTAACTCAAACATACCAAGGTCAATCTGCACCAAACGTCATATGTTTGATAAAAGTGCTGGCCTGAACACATCTACATGCAAATAATCAATTATAGGCATAGCGCCACCAGCTGGCAGCAGGAAATTTGGCACATTTAAGTAGGGATGCACGATATGAAATTTTTTGACCGATACCGATAGCCGATAATTAAGTCCTTCTTGTGGCCGATGCCGCTACCGACACCGATACCCAATACGCTCATATTTTTATATGATAATTTTCTGCACCCAGGAGAATACAAAATCTAAGATAAAGATAATGAAATGTATATTATATATCTGGGTCAAACAATCATAGCAAACAGTCCTGAGTCTTCAAAAATGTTTTTTTTTTTTTTTTTTTTGTGTAAGGCACCACAATTCTAAATAAATAAAATGCTTTGACATTTGTCAACCTGGAAAAAATGAAAAGTGCTTCATGGAGTAACATCAGATGTCCAAATGTCCGTTAAAGCTTCTTATTGATCATATTATGAATGTGTGCAACAACTAAATCTTACAAGACGGAGAATAAAACATCAGAATCGAGATAAAAACATCAATTGTTCAGAATGCCGCAAGCCAAACGCAGGTCATGTGACATGAACCAACCAATCAGCTTCACCCTTTCCCTTAATAACATTGAAAGCACTGCCGAGGTGGAGAAACAGCTTATCAAAGCTGTACAGGAATAAACATTTTCAAATAAATTTAATAACAGAGCTACTGCAAGCGATTTTTAATGCTGAAAATCCATTTATCCTTTGCTGAAACTTCCGCGTCTTTATGGAGAGAGCAGGTCATGGTTGATTAGCAACGGCAGACGCCACAGCAGAGCAGACGCTACAGAGCGGGTTGGAAAGAAAGAGAGAGCGGCGCGTCTAGCGTTTTCCACGCGTTTTTAGGCGCAACATGTGAACGGCCCCTAAAACAGATTCACCGCGATGACGACCTCTGAAGTGTGATTTGTTGTGTTAAAACTTGACCGCTTTTTACCTCCTATCAGACTCCTTGCTAAACATGTGTTGCAAATAGCAATAGCATCGTCCTCCACTGAGCTGCTTTCATCATCTGGATGAACATCTGTGGCTCCCTATAGTAAAATTATTTCTCCAGAACTCAGCTGATCATGCAGAAGCAGGAGACGTGTAGAGCCTCAGACGCCCACGTGTCCAAACACATCTGTCATATTCTCTGTAACCACCATCACCACTAAACTGGAAACCACTACACCTGCATGAACACATACCTCCAACAAATACATATCACAACATCTATTAGAATCTTATTAGAAGCAAATCAAGATTACAGAGCTTTTTCAGAAACCATTTATTTCAATAATTTGTTTCAAAAAGTGAAACTTGTACGTTATATCAGTTCACGACACACAAAGTGAAATATTTCAAGCCTTTATTTGTTTCAGTTTTGATGATTATGGATTAAAGATAAAAAACCCAAATCCAGTATTTGACAAAATTAGAATATCATGACAAAGTTCAACATTGTAGGCTCCCTGTGTCCCAATCTAGTCAGATAATTAACACAAAACACCTGCAAAGGTTTCCTCAGGCTTTACATTGTCTCAGTCTGGTTTAGTAGCTTCAGAATCATGAGGAAGACTGCTGACGTGACGCTTGTGCAGAAGACCATCATTCACACCCTCCATAAGGAGGAAAATCTCAAAAGGCATTTGCAAAAGAAGCTGGATGCTCACAGAGCGCAGTATTGAAGTATATTAACAGAGTGTTAAGAGGAAGGGAAAAATGTGGTGCACAAGTGACAGGGATGACCGTAGCCTTGAGAGGATTGTCAAGCAGAAATCTGGGGGAGCTTCATAAGGAGTGAGACTGAGAAGAACTACATACAGACGTCTGCATGACAGCGGCTACAGCTGGAGAACTCACTCCTGAACCAAAAACAACATCAGAAAAATCTGTGCTGGGCTACGGAGAAAAAGAACTGGTCCCAGAGTCTGGAGGAAGAGCAGAGAGACACAAAAGTCAAGCTGCTTAAAGTCCAGTGTTTAGTTTCCACAGTCAGTGATGGTTTGAGGAGCATGTCATCTGCTGCTGTGGGTACATTGTCTTTTATCAAGTCCACATCAACGCAGCTGTCTGCCAGGAAATTGTAGAGCACTTCATGCTTCCTGCTGCCCACAAGCTTTTTGGAGACAATGATTTCATTTTCAGGATTTGGCCAAAACTACCAGTATAGTCATGGAATAACTGTACTTGATTGGCCGGCAAACTCACTTGACATAAACCCCATTGGAAATCTATGGGCTATTGTCAAAAGGAAGATGAGGGAACAGAGACCCTGAAATGCAGACGAGCTGAAGGCCAATATCAAAGCATCTTGGGCTCCATAACACCTCAACTGTGTCAAAGGCTGATCGCCGCCTTGATGCTGGAATTAGTGCAAAAGGAGGCCTGAGGACATAATACAGTACTTTAACACACTCTTCAGAAGGCCAACATGTGTTTAAGATCCTTTTTTATTGGTCTTTAATCCACAATCATCAAAATTTAAACAAAAAAGGCTTGAAATAATTCACTTTGTGTGTAGTGCACTAATATAACATGCACGTTTCACTATTTGAAACAAACTGTTGAAATAAATGGACTTTCCCTCGATATTCTAATTTTTTGGCACAACTGAAAACTGCTAGAAGAAGTGTGATTATGGCCTTGTATTTTAGTCAAAAGCATCCTAATGATGATCATTGTGATGTTTTTATCAGCTGTTTGGACTCTCATTCTGACGGCACCCATTCACTGCAGAGGATCTATTGTTGAGACAGTGATGCAATGCTACATTTTTACAAATCAGATGAAGAAACAAACTCATGTTGATCTTGGACGCCATGAGGATGAGCACATGTTTTGGCAGAACTTCAGACGAGTCACTGTGTTATTTTCATAATGTTGCACTGTCACGTTCGGATCGTCTGTCTCTATTTGTGTACGAGCCGTTAATGACGTACGTCATCTTTGTACACATTAGCATGTTTGTTTTGCAAACAAAGACTAAATAAGATGAGCTCTGCGCAGTATGCAAACAAAAACACAGCTGACTCTTTCACAGAAAGGAACACAAATACTGTATCAGCTCTTCATATTTGAGTAAAAGCAGAAATAGACTGTCGCTGACGCAAAGCACATTTTCTAAACAAATGAGCAGACAAAACCGCTGACCACAATTAGTTAATAATGAACATGTTACCGTGTTGCAGGAACACCCCTATTAAGTCCCTTGAGTGAGTCGGAAAATAGCATTTCCCTTTGTGAAATCAACCAGGACATGCAGCCAAATTTCACTCTTAAAATAAAGGCTCCAAAAGAGAGATATACACTTAGAAAACATTAAATAAAGTTCAGAATTGCAAGATATAAGCTCAGAAATCTAAAAAAAAAAACTGAATTGTTAGATATAAACTCACAAGTCTTAAAAAAGTTCAGAATTGCAAGATATAAACTCAGAAATCTAAAAAAAAAACCTGAATTGTGAGATATAAACTTAGAAATCATTAAAAAAAGTCCCAACTGCGAGATATAAACTTTAGAAAACGTGAAAACAATTCCGAATTGTTTTAATCAGAAACTCAGAAATCTTTAAAAAAATCTGAATAGTGAGATATAAACTCAGAAATCTTATAAAAACACACAATGGCGAGATATAAACTTTAGAAAACAATACAACTATTCAAAATTGCAAGATATAAACTTAGAAATCATTAAAAAAAAGTCACAACTGTGAAATATAAACTTTCGAAAACATTAAAACAATTCGGAATTGTTTTACTCAGAAACTCAGAAATCTTTAAAAAATGTCTGAATTGCGAGATATAAACTCAGAAATCTTAAAAAAGTACAGAATTGCAAGAAATAAACTTAGAAATCTAAAAAAAACTGAATTGTGAGATATAAACTCAGAAATCTTATAAAAACACACAATTGCGAGATATAAACTTTAGAAAACATTAAAACTATTCCGAATTGTGAGATATAAACTCAGAAATCTTTAAAAAAACACAGAATTGCAAGATATAAACTTTAGAAAACATTAAAACTATTCCAAATTGCAAGATATAAACTCAGAAATCTTTTTAGAAAAATGTCTGAATTGCGAGATATAAACTCAGAAATCTTAAAAAACAAAAAAAAAAAAAAAACAAAAAAAAAAAAAACAGAATAGCGAGATATAAACACAGAAATCATTAAAACAAAATATGCTCATAAATATGCGAAAAAATAAATGAAAACTTAAGTAACATGCATTGCTAAGAACTTCACTTGGACAACTTTACTAAAATATACCAGTGTTACTTAAGACTGGTTTTTGCCACTTGATTCTGCGAACTGGTGTGTCTCACCATATTATTGTAATGTATTAAAATGTTAAGATATTAAGGTAAAAAAAATTTTGTATTACAAGTTTTCTAAAATGTTAGGTCTAAATATGCCAACGAGGCATTGTTTTATGAAATATGGGCTAATTTGCATACAGTTCTAATACAAAAATCTAAACACTGGATGAAGTCAGTTTCAAAATTCTTGTTTAATTTAATTTTCATATTAGAGTCAAATGTGACCCTGGAGCACAAAACCAGTCTTAAGTCGCTGGGATATATTTGTAGCAATAGCCAAAAATACATTGCATGGGTCAAAATTTTAGATTTTTCTTTTATGCCAAAAATCATTCAGAAATTAAGTAAAGTTCATGTTCCATGAAGATTTTTTGTAAAATTCCTACTGTAAACATATCAAAATGTAATTTTTGATTAGTAATATGCATTGTTAAGAACCTAATTTGGACAACTTTAAAGGTGATTTTCTCAGTCTTTTAGATTTTTTTGCATCCTCAGATTTCTGATTTCAAATAGATGTATCTCAGCCAAATATTGTCCTATCCTAACAAACCATACATCAATAGAAAGCTTATTTATTGCCCTTTCAAATGATATATAAATCTCAGTTTTGTCAAATTTAACCTTATGACTGGTTTTGTGGTCCAGGGTCACAAATGTTTTTACAGAGGGGATCTCATTTTGTCACTCCATAATTCAGAAAAAACTTTGAACAGAAAACAATATATTTATTTACCATTTTGGGGGGAGTAAAATGTTGTATAAAATTACGCTAAATAAATATGAACAAATCTCTCTGTAAAAACCTTCAGGATATAGTCAGGAATACAAATGCTCAGTGTGGTGTGTGTAAGTGCTGCTGAAGTGGAGATTTATGTCTCAGTGTAGGAGAAAAAACTCTTTGCCTTTAGAAATCTGTATTGTAATTGAAATCTATTGACACAAATAGATAAAGTGCTATAAAAGAAAGACTTAACAGTGTCTTTTGGGTGTTTTCTTTCCACTAGTCTGAAAAAACACTTTATGAGACACCAAAAAGCCCAAAATTGCAAAACCATTTATTTTGCCCTCAGTGGCTCCCCTTGAAAAATGAAGAGGACTGAGAACAATTAGATTATATGGGCTAACCCTGAATCTATACCATGTCTGGTTCCACCGCCGATATGAACTGAGAATTCTGAGAAAAAGCTAGAAATGTGAGATGTACATCAGAATTGCAAAATAAAAAGTCAGAATTCTGAGATAAAAAGACAAAATTGTGAGATAAATCTCATAACGATGAGGAAAAAAAAGAACTGTGAGACAGAAACTCAGTTATGAGTAATAAAGTCAGAATTATGACTAAGACATAAACTCAGACTTTTTCTGAGTTTCCATTAATGTCAAAGTTTCTTCGTGACCTCATCAGTGTCAGTAAAGAGCGTTGGGGTCTAATAGTGAAAAAGAGCTGGTTTCAGGATTACACATGACTTTTAAATAGTGCTTCTGGCGATTCTAAAAACAGAAGAGCTGGTTTCTGTTCCTGCACTCGAGAGGAAACTTTCTCTTCCAATGCGTCTTTTTTTTTAGTTCCCTCTATAGCTGGAGGTTTCCACGTTGCCCGGAGAGAGCTTGTGTTTTGTGTGAGTTACGGAATGCGGAAGTGCTAAACCTGCTTCATGTCACGTCATGACAGACTATCCCATTATAAACGTTGGAGAACTTCACGTCACGTCAAGAGTTTCTATAGGCGCCGTACCATTCCTGCTCAGGAACACAAAACATGGAAGCTGCATGTTAATCACAACCACAAGCAAATGAGACGCATTCACATGAAAGATGTGGAAATGTGCGCTTTGCATGTGAGGAAGTACAGTATTTGAATGCATTATTGACACTGTCGACTTACATATTTATCTGTCTGTCTGTGTCTGTATGCATTGCATATGTAAAATGCACGCTACTGTAAAATGAATTGCAGTATTAAACTACAGTTCACACTATCTCTTCTCTCTACAGAGCTTATGATTATTCCAAAAATCATATATGCACTGCCGTTCAAAAGTTTGGAATCAGTATGATTTTTAAATGTTAAAAGAAGTTTCTTCTGCTCATTAAGGCTGCATTTATTTGATCAAAAATGCAAATAATTGCCAAATGTTACTACAACATAAAATAATGTTTTTTATTTTATCGTATTTAAAAAATGATTTATTCCCGTGATGCAAAGCTGTATTTTCATCAGAAATCATTCTAATATTCTGATTTATTATCAGAATGATCAGTGTTGGAAACATTTGTGCTGCCAAATATTCATTTCAGGATTCTTTGATGAATAACAAGTTTTAAAGAACAGCATTCATTCAAAATATACAACTTTTCTAACAATGTAAATCTATGCTGTCACTTTTTATCAATTTAACACATCCTTGCGGAATACAAGTATTAATTTCTTTCAAAAAAACAGAAAGTATACAAATCTACTGAGCCCAGACTTTTGAACAGTAGTGTGTATTGTTAGAAAACATTGCTATTTTAAATAAATGCTGTTCTTTTTAACCTTTTATTGATCAAATCATTCTGAAAAAAAGGATCACAGGTTCCAAAAAAGTATTAAGCAGCACAACTGTGTCCAACATTGATAATAAATCAGCATATTAGAATGATTTCTGAAGGATCATGTGACACTGAAGTAGAGGGCTGCATTGGGATTGGGACCAATGCAAATCTCGCGGGAACCAACGCAAATCTCGCGGGAGCGGGCGGTTTGAACTTTGCTGCAGGCGGGAATGGGCGGCTAAAAAAACACTGACATGAATACAGAATACCTGTGACATCTGGCATTGGTTAATAATTGCAAAACTGCTGTTTTCATGTAGTTTATCATTGGTTTTTTTTGCAAAGCAGTCTATTTTTATGTGCCGTGTGATTGCGCAACGTTTTTGATAAAAACGAAATTATATTCGAATGTATTGTGTGTTTTGTCTTTCTGTGTTCTCATAGGCTGGCTGCTTTCAGACATGCTTTCTGCACATTTACACCAGGACCAATCAAGCCTACGGAATACTTCAATAGCCAAAATCAAAGTAACGTTACATGAAGTCTAAAGAAACACAAGTGGTCCCGTATGGGCCCCCTAGCTGGATTTTGCCAATGTTTCTGTGGTAGGGATGAGTATTGTTTACATTTTATCACTACTGATACAATACTGCTTATTGATGCCGTTAAACTACTTTCTATAAGTTGGTGCAAAAATAAATAATGTAAAAGGATGTTGAAAATTTCAAGTTATTTTATTACTGCAGTTTACAAATCCATCTAAACAAACAGAAATGGCACATAAAGCACCTTTTTAAAATAAAAATGCTCTTCAAAGAGAGAGAGAGAGAGAGAGAGAGAGAGAGAGAGAGAGAGAGAGAGAGAGAGAGAGAGAGAGAGAGAGAGAGAGGTTTCCTCAGCACACCACAACATGTTTGAACATCATGGAGCACAACACAATAGAATAAAGAATTATAGCGTCCCTAGCTATTTTTATGTAATAAAATTAACATACTGTATTCCTCAGGAAGGAGGCGTGATTGCGATTACTCCTAAGTGTCCCTCTTATAGGGACATTTTCATCTCTGATTTAATCTAGATGATAAAAAAGGCTTATTGTTAAAATCTAGAAGTATTTACACTGATACTCCCATCAGGATTTTTACAGACATTCATTCAGGGCCTGAATTTCATTTTTGAAATTGGGGTGAATTCCCCTTTAAGTGACTCTTGTTGGAGGGAGGATTTTTTTAAGTGGTTGAGTTTTTTTTTTTTTTTTTTTTTTCTCAATATGTAATTAAATGTTTAATCATGCTGTGTAGGCTACTTTTGTTTTCACAGTAGGCCAATTATGAGCATATCGTCTCTGGAGAGCGCAGAAGTGCTGAATGGTTTAAACACTGGCCAAACTTGAAAATAAATGCAAATTATAAAAGAGTCCTTTGGTTCCATACCATAAAACAGTCCTTAAGAAATCCAGCGTGTTGAAAGTTCCAAGTAAAAGTGTCCACCAGTGTATATACAGTCCATAGAAGTGTAATCCAATAAAAGTGATGCTGGAATGGCAAGTCCTTAAAAAGAAACTCCTCAATCCAACAATTGTGGTCAATGATCCAGATTGTTTGCCATGCTGCCTCCTTTATACTGTTTAGTTCCTGATTCCTGTCATGTCATTAACATGCTAATTGTTCTAAAAAGCATTAAAGCAACTTGCTAACAACACGATAATCATGTTAGAAACATGCCAGCAACTATTCAGTGGTCTTTTGCAAACACCAGATTTATATCAGGAGGAGGATTTTTTTTTCTGGTTCTCTTATTTTTATTGTCTGTGCGTCTCTGTGTACTGGAAGCTAATAACACTGAAACAAATTCCTTGAATGCGCAAGCATACTTGGCAATAAAGCTCTTTCTGATTCTGAAACGATGGTGTTTGAGACTCACGGTATGCCATGTCCATGTACTGAACTGTTATTATTCAACTATGACAAGGTAAACACAGTTTTCCATTATATGGCACCTTTAAAGTCATGTAACAGAAGTTATAGCTTATATATTGTGACATATTTCAGAGTGAAACAGCTTTTAGAATGTGAAAAATTATAGGCATTTTTCCCCTCAGAACTGACAAACTTGCTTCTGCTGAGTTAATTTGATTTATAAAGTCCAAAATACAACATATAAACAACATATAAAAAAAATTGTGAGATTAAAAAAATAGGTAAATGTAATATGACGCAGTCTGCTCGAACAGGTTTACGCTGCTGTCGCTTTAAGAATCTGTATTTCTCCCAACTGTTCAAATTCTCTCAAGACAAAACAAGACTACATTTGCATGAATACTCTCCAAGGCGGTGCATTTTGACATTACTTTTCATGCAAGTGTGTAGCAATAACATGCAAAAGAAAATGAATTCAACATTTGCACGCTAAGAGGTGTTTTTGGTGAGCACGCTTTGTGTGTGTAGGCCTATGCAAAGAAACCAGCAGGCTTTCAAGTGCTGGCAAGACTTTTAAACACGTGCCAATACTGAATGCCACTTTCGTAATAATGCATCAAGTCAGTAAAATTTCCATCAACTGTCCGAGAACCCCAACTCTACAAAATTCATCAAGCAAAGAACCTCAACCTCAATAACATCTCTCAAAATGCTTGCTGCAGATGCAAAAACAAAGAAAACAACCTGATGCAGTTTTTATGACCCATTTGGTACTATGCAAGAATTTCAGACTCAGAGTGCAAGTAACAACATGTTAAATCATTAATGCAATGTTCTAAATCAGGCTATCTATCTAATCTATCTGTCTAAACCTGTAAACTTCAAGTGTTTACGAATGCTTCAAAATTTCAGGTGAATTTGAATAAAGTTCTAATGTAAGGTGAGGCATACGTTAATCATTAAATGACTAGTCTGACTCACTATAACCAATCAATTTAAAGCAGAAGTCAGTTAAACAGCTGCATCTGCAGAATGTCATGTTTTTCAGGTTAACCAAAGAAAAAACCTAGAAACCACCAGAAGCTTTTTTCACTGTTTAATGAGCTGATTTGTAGCCTGATACACAGTTTAGTCAATAAATAGAGAACAGTTTTTCAATGCAAAACCAATATAAAAAAAATAATAAAAAAATAATTTGCAATATTTACAAAACTGGAATCCAGCGCAACACAGCATGTGAAATTTATTGACAGAACAGACTGTAAAGTGCACGAGTACAACCCCTCACTGGAAGGTTTAACGGTCAGGACAAAATCTGATGTACTTCTAGACTTTATAAAGCAGGTGAGACAGCATCAAACTCAAATCACAGTGTGTTTCAGTGCAGCGTGAACAGCCTTGGTCTGTCATATGGTTACAGTGCGCTGCTAGTGCAGTGATGCTGGAATCGTAGTATCCTGCGTGCGATTCTGTCTGCGAGGTAATTCTGGTGCGCTTCCTCCAGGATGGACGGCAGGTTCAGCAGTTCCTCTTCAGACGTCGCCTCGCCATCCCTCTGCTCAGCCCTCCGCAGCGCGGCTCGCTTGCCGAACCTCTTCCTGCGCAGACGCCGGTTCACTAACCTCTGCAGACGCTCAGTGGGAATATCATACTGAACGTGCAGACTGGACAGAACCGGCTCGAATAAATCCATCCAACCTGGAAGAAGAAATGCCACATTCTCACTCAAGTTACAACTACTATTGCACCCCTTTAGAAGGTTAGTTCATGCAAAATTGAAAATTAGCCCATTATTTACTCATCCTCCATGCATCCTGGCTGTATATGACGTCCTTCTTTCAGACGAATCCAATCAGAGTTATATTAAACATTATCCTGGCACTTCAAAGCTTTATAATGGCATAGACGTGTGTTTGTCTTCATCAGTCCAAAACAAGTCCGATAAAGTGCATCCATCCATAATAAAAAAGTGCAGAATAAAGGCCTCCTGTTGAGAATCAGTGCGAATTTGTGAGAAAAACATCCATATTTAAATCATCATAATCACTTTAATCTAGCTTGTGCTCACTGTTCTGGGTGGATGACGTAATGTGTCTCGTTTGTTTACAGGAGCAAAGGAAGCAAAGTTTCCTCTCGGTTTGTATCGAAATTTTACAAATCCTTATTACATCAAACAGGTGCAAGTGATTCTTGTGTTTTAAATATGGATGTTTTTCTTACAAAACGCATCGATTCGCTACAGGAGTCCTTTATTCACCTTCTGGAGCTGTGTGAGACACTTTTTTATTATGGATGGATGCACTTTATTGGACTTGTTTTGGACTGATGGATTAACACCAAAAAAGCTTGGAAGTGCCAGGATGATTTTTAATACATCTCTGATTGGAGTAGCCTGCTCATATATAATAAAAAATAAAGTATATTTTGCAAATTATGAAAATGTAGCCATGTGCAGTAATATTGAAAACTGAGAATGATCTTTATTTGATAATGAAAATCTTAATTAAGAAGTTTGTGAAGATTCACAGCCCTACTTTTAAGATGGCAGTACTGACATACAGAGATAAACAAAAAGCATAGAAATGGCAATTTTACATTTTGTTAAAATGTATAGCTGTAAATATGTATTTGCACAGCAGAAGAATTAATTGGAGAAAAAATGTAGATCAAGAATCGTTTTGGAATCGGATGGTGGAGCGCCTGAAGAATCCGCCCCTAGCTCGTTCCCTCGCGTCGCATCTTGCCATTACTTCCTGTTTTTGGTTTGTTTAGAAGTATTTGGTCTGCGTCGCGTTCATATTTCATTCGAACCGCACCAGAGTTCATTTGGAGGTGGAGCGAAAACCATCTTTTTAGCGGGTTCCGGTGGCATCGTTCACAATTAGTCAAACAAACCGCACTAACAGAGCAATGGCACCAGGGTTTGTTTTATTAGAAACCAAACATGACAAGTGTGAACACACCCAACATACCTGTATGGTGAGTAAATAATGGCCTAATTACGATTTTTGGCTGAACTAACCGTTTAAACCACACTGTAAAAATCCTGTTTAAAGATTAAACAATGAGGACTGGAGCACATCAGAAATGACATAATAGTGAACCTGTGTGTGGTAGTGTACCTTTCGGGGTGAGATGGTCACAGGCCGCACACACACTGTCATGCCACCTGGATCCCGGCAGCACCAGCTGTTCATCAGTCTTGCAGGCGCTGTGAGTAATGCACGCTGCGTGCGTCTGCCTGACGTCTGCGAACTGTCCATCTGCGCAGGGCTCGCACACCGTGTCACTGTGTGGCGTTCCTGCAAACACACCGTCAATCACATGAACCACTGTTTGAATAAAGCCGGCGGAGACGGTGTGTCACTGCACTTTGATCACAGCCAACAAAAGACTGAGCTTTTAACGAGAGCGAACGTCAACACAGACTCGCTTCAGCTTAACTTAAGGGCTGCCAGGCAACATGATGCAGATGCATGATAACAGGTGTGAGTATCAGCTGTTGCCTAGCAACTGTAAACAAACTAGTTACACTTCAGAACTTACATAATGCTCAACTGAACATTAATATTATGATATTATGATCTCAAAACCAGACATAAGGGTCAAGATTTTGAAATTGAGATTTATACACCATCTGAAAGCTGAGCAAATAAGCTCTTTATTGATGCAAGAAGGACAATATTTGGCTGAGATAAAACTATTTGAAAATCTGGAGTGTAAAAAGTTGAGAAATCGCCTTTAAAGTTGTCCAAATGAAGTTCTTAGCAATGCATATTACTAAGCGAACATGAAGTTTTGATATATTCATGGTAGGAAATTTACAAAATATCTTCATGGGACATGACCTTTACTTAATATCCTTATCATTTTTGGCAGTTAATCTTTTTGACTCATACAATGTATCATTGCCAATTGCTATGAATAGACTGGTATGGTTTCTGCTACTGTTTTGCAAAAAAAAAAAAAAAGTTTCAAAGAGGTTACACTGTGAGTTATGAACTGTGATATATCTTTAAATGTATTAAAACTAATCTAAATAATAACAATTCAGTAAATCATCAAATGTGTGATATTATGCGTGAGTTATTAGTCATTTATATAATAACATTTAAATGAATTCTAATTCAAAAGTAATACAAATAATTACACTTACATGATATTAAGATAAACGTGTGAGTTATGGATGTTATATAAAACAAATCTAATCTAATCAAATCCAACGCATGATATTAAGGTAAGACTATTATGTTAAGATTATTATTATTACTTATAGTCTATATAGCCTTCACACACACACACACACACAAATATGTGACCCTGGACCACAAAACCAGTCTTAAGTAGTATGGGTATATTTATAGACCTAGCAATAGCCAAAAATACATGATCGATTTTTCTTTAATGCCAAACCTCATTGGTTTTGCATTAAAGTCGTGATTAGTAATATGCATTGCTAAGAACTTCATTTGGACAACTTCAAAGGTGATTTTCTCTGTATTTAGATTTCTTGTTACAGATTCCAGATTTTCAAATAGTTGTATTTCAGCCAAATATTGTCCTATCCTAACAAACCATAGGCTACATGCTTTCAGATGATGTATAAATCTCAATTTCAAAACTGACCCTTATGACTGGTTTTGTAGACACACACATATATAGGCTGGTTACCTGAAGCTTTGAGTCCGTGGCCCGGTTTGCAGGTGCTGTGTCTCCTGCAGAAGTGCTGATCCCAGTAGAATCCCGCCTCACATTCGCAGAGTGTATTCACGGTTCCGTTACACGGCCGAACGACGCGCTGATGACCGGAGCATGCGTCGCAGCGCAGACAGTCCGGGATGTAGTTCCAGAACTCTGTGAACAGACCCGCGCCGCACGGGGCGCACTCAGTCTGGCGGGAGCGCGTGCAGTGCGCGCGCAGGCGGCTTCCCGGGGGACACCGATTACACAGCAGCTGCTGTCCGGTGACGGGATCCGTGCGCTGGTAGGTGTGATCATCCTCGGCCAGACCACCGACTCCAAATAGAGCTGGCACAAGCAATACTGTAAAGAGAAACTAGAGAAACGAAAGCGCGATTAAGGAGAAAAAAGTGTTAATATGACATCAACCAGATATTAAGACACAATTAAGAGTTTTTCTTTAAGGATGATGCGATCCGTCACTCACCATCTTTGGCGCTGCTCTAGGGCTTCATTGATGCTCGCGGTGCTCCCGCTTATATGCATCAGACCCGCCCACGGATCACGCTGATCCTCTATGATACTATGTCACTTCACATACTGCAGAAGAAAGATGAGTCATTCCACCTGCTGGACCAAAAAAAAAAAGATGATACCCCCCCCCCCCCCCAGACAGGAACCGAGAGCAGCGAAACCCTTTTTATGCCTTTTCAACAGCAAAACATCCGCTAAACACCATCTACAACATCCAACTGACACTAAACAGAATAATAGTGATGATAAGTTTTTGAACCCTAAATCTGATGGTAGGCTACTGAAATGATACGTTTTTGCGTAACGGTATGTTTTCTTTTCTTTTCACAATCATTAGCGCATCACCAGATCTTTACGGTCTCAAAACAAAACACAGCATTTCACAATACAAAGAAAACACGATTCTCTCAATGGACTTCTGATCTTTAATGTAACTTGACTAAATCAAGAGACCTATTCATCAATTTGATGGCTGAAACACACACACACACACACACACACACACACACACACACACACACACACACACACACACACACACACACACACACACACACACACACACACACACACACACACACACACACACCTTAATATCTATGTTACACATTTGATTATGTGCTTGTTGGCTGGTCTTAGCTGGTTCTAGTCAGACCAGCTGAAGAAGTGGTCAAAACCAGATAAAAAAAAAAAAAAAATCCGCCAACCTGCTCAGTCTGGTTTTAGTTGGTTTTTAATTTTTCAGCACATGATTTGGGTTTGGAGCACTATAACTAGACTAAGCTGGTTTTAGCAGGTTTTAGAGACCAGCTGATTAACCATCTTAAGATCAGCATAGGCTGGTTTCAGATTTATTTTTTTCTAGCAAGTTATGACCAGTCTTAAAGAAAATAACAGATGACTAACATGTAAGAGTAATTTATGCCAACATTGTTTTGAATCATATGACATCATGACTAAGACTTCCAACTCTAATAGCGAACTTTACTATCTGATAAATTAAAATTGAGGATCTCATATCAGTTTTCCAGAGCTGGACAGTAGAGAAGTATTGTTACTTTACGCAAGTAAATTTAAAAAGTATCTGCACTTTTACTTTACTTTACTTTACATTCCAAAGAACACTTGTATTTTTTAGCACACTATATTTCATAATTAAAAGTTTTTTTTTTACCTTTAGTATTAAAAATTAAAAATGTTGTACTCAAGTAAATCTTTGAAGTACTTTTACTCGAGTAAAATAAGAAAGTACTAGATTTCTAATGTAATTAAGTATTGAATGATATTTAATATGAAACACAGTGCATTAAAAAGTACAATATTATGCTTTGGAATGTTGTGAAGTAGTTTACTAAAGAAACTTAAAAAGTACTTTTAAAGCAGTGTAAAAATACTTCACTACTTTTCGCCTCTGCAGTTTTCATATCATCACGTTTCTGTTGTTAAATATGTAGTGCCCTTAAACAGCGTTAATAACAGCTGTTATAATTAAAAACTTTAGAATAACAAAATGCAGAAAACAGAACTTAGTTATAAAGCAGTTATAAATAATGTTTGTTTGACTTATTGAATATTGTAGATGAACTTGACCCCAGATCATTCATTGTGATTTATTTATATCTATTTTTGACTAAGAACAGACTAGATTTGTAAATGATCTGAAAGTAACTGTTTATTCTGGTAACTACTAGTTAAGGGTTCTAGTGCCACCTGCAGGCTGATACAGACAGGGATAAGACAGGTTAAGTGTACACTGTATGTGAAAGCCATTGTTCATCTACAAATGATGTCATTTGCTTTCTTCAGTGGAAAATTAAAGTCACAATGACTTGCGTAGTATTTTTTCATCCATACAATGGGAGTCAATGTTTTGACATTCTTCAAAATCCAAAATGTCATATAGAAAGTCATAAGGTTTGGAATATTTAGAAGCCAGTTTCTACCACAGTATTAAAAAAAAAAAGAAAAAACAGTTCTCACAGTTCTGACTTATTTGTCAGAATTATATATGACAGTGTGTGTGTATATATATGAAAACCCAGAATCCAAAGGAAAAATTGCAAAATATAAACTCAGAATTACAGGAATATTCAGAATTGCGAGAAATAAACTCAGAATTACAGGAAAAAACAATTGCGAGATATAAACTCAGAATTACGGGAAAAAACAATTGCGAGATATAAACTCAGATTTACAGGAAAAAAGTATTGCGAGATATAAACTCATAATTGCAAGAAATAAACTCAGAATTACAGGAAAAAACAATTACGAGATATA
The DNA here is from genome assembly GCF_049309525.1 of Garra rufa. Lineage (NCBI taxonomy): Eukaryota > Metazoa > Chordata > Actinopteri > Cypriniformes > Cyprinidae > Garra > Garra rufa. Next base: position 44,464,277 of record NC_133377.1, on the reverse strand, counting down.
AACTCAGAATTACGGGAAAAAACAATTGCGAGATATAAACTCAGATTTACAGGAAAAAACAATTACGAGATATAAACTCAGATTTACAGGAAAAAAGTATTGCGAGATATAAACTCATAATTGCAAGAAATAAACTCAGATTTACAGGAAAAAACAATTACGAGATATAAACTCAGATTTACAGGAAAAAAGTATTGCGAGATATAAACTCAGAATTACAGGAAAAAAGTATTGCGAGATATAAACTCAGAATTACAGGAAAAAAACAATTGCGAGATATAAACTCAGATTTACAGGAAAAAAGTATTACGAGATATAAACTCAGAATTACAGGAAAAAAATAATTACGAGATATAAACTCAGAATTACAGGAAAAAAATAATTGCGAAATATAAACTCAGAATTACAGGAATATTCAGAATAGCGAGATATAAACTCAGAATTACAGGAAAAAAAACAATTGCGAGATATAAACTCAGAATTACGGGAAAAAACAATTGCGAGATATAAACTCAGATTTACAGGAAAAAAGTATTGCGAGATATAAACTCAGAATTACAGGAAAAAACAATTGCGAGATATAAACTCATAATTACGGGAAAAAAACAATTGTGAGATATAAACTCAGAATTACGGGAAAAAAACAATTGCGAGATATAAACTCAGAATTACGGGAAAAAAACAATTGTGAGATATAAACTCAGAATTACGGGAAAAAAACAATTGTGAGATATAAACTCAGAATTACAGGAAAAAACAATTGCAAGATATAAACTCAGAATTACGGGAAAAAAACAATTGTGAGATATAAACTCAGAATTACAGGAAAAAAACAATTGCAAGATATAAACTCAGAATTACGGGAAAAAACAATTGCGAGATATAAACTCAGATTTACAGGAAAAAAGTATTGCGAGATATAAACTCAGAATTACAGGAAAAAAATAATTGCGAAATATAAACTCAGAATTACAGGAATATTCAGAATTGCAAGATATAAACTCAGAATTACGGGAAAAAAACAATTGCGAGATATAACCTCAGAATTACAGGAATATTCAGAATTGCGAGAAATAAACTCAGATTTGCAGGGGAAAACAATTGTGAGATATAAGTCAAGTCATGTCAAGACGAGCTTTATTGTCATTCTCCTACATGTATGGCCATATAATGCAACGAAATGTCGTGTCTCGCAGGACCACAGTGTTACATACCAGTTAAACATAACATAAACATACAACAGTACAAAGTATAAGAAAAGCAATTATAGATCTATACAACAGTTAACCATCTGACTGTACATATACTAGAAACACAATAAATAGTTGATTACACATATACAAACTGAGACTACGAAAACTTTACAGTTTTACAAATGATTTTTGTACATGAAATTGTGCAAAAGAGATTTTTTGTGCATTAAGTTGTGCACAAGAGAGGTTTTGGGGGAAGCAGCGCATAGTGCAAAAAGATTCATAGTGCAATGCACAAGTAAACATATATAATCCTGTTGAGTCTTCATAGCAGCAAGTGTTTATAGAAAGTGTCTAGTGTACATAAGTCCGCTCACCTGTGTGTAGCACACTGTGTTAATACAGGTGTTACTATAAGTGTGTAACTACAGGTGGTTAGTACAGCCCACTCACCTGTGAACTTGATGATGTGGTTGGAGCTGAACTTGGCAGTGCAGTCGTGGGTCAGCAGCGTGAAGATCAGTGGGCTGAGTACATAGCCCTGTGGGGCACCTGTGCTCAGTGTGGTAGTGCTTGAGGTGCTGCGGCAGACATGGACTGACTGAGGTCTTAGTGTTAAGAAGTCCAGGATCCAATTACAGAGGGAGGTGTTAAAGCCCAGCAGGTTTAGTATGTAGATGAGCTCCTGTGGGATTACTGTGTTGAATGCTGTTCTGAAGTTGATGAACAGCATTCTAACATAAGTGTCTTTCTGTTCCAGGTGAGTAAGAGCTAATTGGAGATTGCTGGACATTGCGTTCTCCGTGGAGCGGTTTGAACGGTATGCAAACTGGAATGGGTCCCGACAAACTTTTCAAAGCACTTCATGGGACGATAGTCATTCAGACAGGACACAGGTGACTTCTTTGGTACTGGAATTATGGAGGTGGATTTGAGACACATGGGGACGACTGCCTGGCTCAGCGATGTGTTGAAGACATCTGTTAGGACATCTGCCAGCTTTGCAGCACTTTCTTCTCAGGTCGTTCTGTATCTCCAATCGTGAATAGAAGTGGTTGAGTGCATCTGGCAGGGATGTATCACCGTCACTGGCCTGTGGCAGGGGCTTGTAGTCAGTGATGATCTGAATGGCTTGCCACAGAGACAGAGTGTCTTTACTGTCGCTGAAGTTATTGTTGATTTTTTGAGCATATTGATGTTTTGCCTTCTCGATGCCATGAGACAGATTGGCTCTTGCTGTTTTAAAAGCTGCCTTATCTCCTGCTGTCATCCACGGCTTCTGGTTCTCACGTGTGGTGATGGTCTTAGTGACTGTCACATCTCCTCATAATATAAACTCTATTATGAGGAAAAAACATAATTGTGAGACATAAACTCCAAATTATGGAGAAAAAAATTTGAATTGCAAAATATAAACTCAATAAATTAGAATGTTGTGGGAAAATTCATTTTTTAGTAATTCAACTTAAATCAATTCAGTGCACACAGACTGAAGTAGTTTAAGCCTTTGGTTCTTTTAATTGTGATGATTAGGCTCACATTTAAAAAAAAAAAAACTATTCCCAAACCCATCTCAACAAATTAGAATACTTCATAAGACCAATAATTTTTTTTTTTTTTAGTGAATTTTGGCCTTTTGAAAAGTCTGTTCATTTACTGTAAATGTACTCAATATTTGGTAGGGGCTCCTTTTGCTTGAATTACTGCCTGAATTGGGCGTGGCATGGAGGTGATCAGTCTGTGGCACTGCTGAGGTGGTGTGGAAGCCAGGGTTTCTTTGACAGTGACCATCAACTCATCTGCATTTTTTGGTCTTTTGTTTCTCATTGTCCTCTTGATTCTCTATGGGGTTCAGGTCTGGTGAGTTTGCTGGTCAGTCAAGCACACCAACACCATGGTCATTTAACCAACTTTTGGTGTTTTGGCAGTGTGGGCAGGTGCCAAATCCTTCTGGAAAATCAAATCAGCATCTTTAAAAAGCTGGTCAGCAGAAGGAAGCACGAAGTGCTCTAAAATTTCTTGGTAAACGGGTGCAGTGACTTTGGTTTTCAAAAAACACAGTGGACCAACAGCAGCAGATGACATTACACCCCAAATCATCACAGATTGTGGAAACTTAACACTGGACTTCAAGCAACTGGGACTATGAGCTTCTCCCACCCTTCCTCCAGACTCTAGGACCTTGGTTTCCAAATAAAATACAAAACTTGTTCTCATCTACAAAGAGGACTTTGGACCACTGGGCAACAGTCCATTTCTTCTTCTCCTTAGCCCAGGTAAGACGCCTCTGACGTTGTCTGTGGTTTAGGAGTGGCTTAACAAGAGGAATACGCCAACTGTAGCCAAATTCCTGACACGTCTGTGTGTGGCGGCTTTTGATGCCTTGACCCCAGCCTCAGTCCATTCCTTGTGAAGTTCACCTAAATTCTTGAATCGATTTTGCTTGACAAGCCTGTCAAGGCTGCGGTTCTCTTGGTTGGTTGTGCATCTTTTTCTTCCACACTTTTTCCTTCCACTCAACTTTCTGTTGACATGCTTGGATGCAGCACTCTGTGAACAGCCAGCTTCTTCGGCAATGAATGTTTGTGGCTTACCCTCCTTGTGAAGGGTGTCAATGATTGTCTTCTGGACAACTGTCAGATCAGTAGTCTTCCCCATGATTGTGTAGCCTAGTGAACCAAACGGAGAGACCATTTTGAAAGGCTCAGGAAACCCAGGTGTTTTGAGTTGATTCGCTGATTGGCATGCCACCATAGTCTAATTTGTTGAGATAGTGAATTGGTAGGTTTTTGTTAAATGTGAGCCAAATCATCACAATTAAAAGAACCAAAGACTTAAACTATTTCAGTCTGTGTGCAACAAATTTATTTAAAACACAAGTTTCACAATTTAAGTTGAATTACTGAAATAAATGAACTTTCCCACAACATTCTAATTTATTGAGATGCACTTGTAAACTCAGAATTATGTGGAAAGAACAAAATTGTGAGATATAAACTCAATTATGAGGAGAAATTAAGAATTGCGACATATAAACTCAGAATTATAGGAAAAATCTGAATGACAAGATATAAACTCAAAATTATGAGGAGAAATTCAGAACTGTGAGATATAAACTCAGAATTACATGAAAAATCTGAATAGCGAAATATAAACTCAGAATTAGGGGGAAAAACATAACTGTGAGATATAAACTCAGAAGTATGATGAAAAATGTCAGAATTGCAAAATATCAACTTGGAATTTGAGGAAAAAAGTTGGAATTTCAAAATACTGTATCAATTCAAAATTCAGAGGAAATAAGTTACTCAACAGTCCTATTATTCTACTAATAGTTGCAAAGTCACTTACAGTCGGCAAAGCGTCTAAAGTGGCTCAAAATAAATTGTAAGCAGAAAAAAATGTCTTCTCTTTTCAATCCACAGTGGAAAAAGGCATGAGTGTGAGTAATTAATTACCTGTTTTTCTATACTGGGTGAAACAAACTATTTGCTTCAGTTACACCAAGTATCTGATTCGACCTGTTTCTGGAAGAATCACGTGACACCAGCATACTTTCACTGAGACATCTAGATATTTCTGTCCATTGCTGACTAACAGCAGAGTGATTTTTCTAAAAGGCACGTCAATCAGCACATTTTTTATAACCTGTTTTATCATATTCATCTTCACGCATCTTACACAAACTGAATCACTGAACATTCTAACTGGGCGACAGAGCATGAGCTGTTAGATAACAACTGCAGAAAAACAGTGAGTCAGACTGGTCATTTCCCATTCAAGGGAATTCCTCAAACATAAACAAAGCGCAAGGCGTCACATGTGGAAAACCTCCTGAGCTTAGCGTGCTACTGCGAAGAAAAGAGAAACTAGAAGAGCGGAGGAGGTGAGATGATATCAGGGAATCCTTTTGGGTGGACAGTGTTTACATGACAGTCAAACACGCTGTAACTAATGAAACTAACCCACTCAGATGATTCAGCTGTATAAAAATGCAGAAATGCAAACAAACGTCAGGAGCAAATGGATTTCTGACGTCGTAGCACCTCCTTTGGTGTAATTGCACAAACATCCACCTTCAGCTCGAGCTTCACATGTCTTTTAGCTGTCAAATCTTAACTGATTTGTATCAAGTAAACATCAAAATAACTGTAGTATATTTCCAGGTGAACACTTACTAAACTACACTGCAAAGAAAATGCTTTTCTTACCTACATTTTTTTGTCTTGTTTCCAGCCAAAATATCTAGAAATTCTTAAATCATGAAGGATTTTCTAGATGAGTAAAAATATTTTCCTGTTTTCAGAAAAAACAAGTCAGGGAAAAATTATTCAGAATTATGGGAAAAAACATAATTGTGAGATATAAACACAGAATTATGGGAAAAAACATAATTGTGAGATATAAACACAGAATTATGGGAAAAAACATAATTGTGAGATATAAACACAGAATTATGGGAAAAAACATAATTGTGAGCTATAAACACAGAATTATGGGAAAAAACATAATTGTGAGATATAAACAGAATTATGGGAAAAAACATAATTGCAAGATATAAACTCAGAATTATGGGGAAAAAACAATTGAGAGATATAAACTCAGAATTACAGGAAAAAAACACTTGCGAGATATAAACTCAGAATTACAGGGAAAAAAAACTATTGCAAGATATAAACTCAGAATTACAGGGAAATATAAACTAAGAATTACGGGGAAAAAAATTGCGAGATATAAACTCAGAATTATGGGAAAAAAACTATTGCGAGATATAAACTCAGAATTACAGGGAAATATAAACTCAGAATTACGGGAAAAAAAAATTGCGAGATATAAACTCAGAATTATGGGAAAAAACATAATTGTGAGATATAAACAGAATTATGGGAAAAAACATAATTGCAAGATATAAACTCAGAATTACAGGGAAATATAAACTAAGAATCACGGGGAAAAAAATTGCGAGATATAAACTCAGAATTATGGGAAAAAAACTATTGCGAGATATAAACTCAGAATTATGGGAAAAAAACTATTGCGAGATATAAACTCAGAATTATGGGAAAAAAACTATTGCGAGATATAAACTCAGAATTACGGGAAAAAAAATTGCGAGATATAAACTCAGAATTATGGGAAAAAAACTATTGCGAGATATAAACTCAGAATTACGGGAAAAAATGCGAGATATAAACTCAGAATTATGGGAAAAACATAACTGCGAGATATAAACTAAGAATTACGGGAAAAAAATTGCTAAATATAAACTCAGAATTACAGGGAAAAAAAACAATTGCGAGATATAAACTCAGAATTACGGGAAAAAAACAACAACTGCGAGATATAAACTAAGAATTACGGGGAAAAAAATTTGCGACATATAAACTCAGAATTACAGGAAAAAAAACAATTGCGAGATATAAACTCAGAATTACAGGAAAAAAACAATTGCGAGATATAAACTCAGAATTATGGGAAAAAACATAATTGTGAGATATAAACAGAATTATGGGAAAAAACATAATTGCAAGATATAAACTCAGAATTACAGGGGAAAAAAACTATTGCAAGATATAAACTCAGAATTACAGGGAAATATAAACTAAGAATCACGGGGAAAAAAATTGCGAGATATAAACTCAGAATTATGGGAAAAAAACTATTGCGAGATATAAACTCAGAATTATGGGAAAAAAACTATTGCGAGATATAAACTCAGAATTATGGGAAAAAAACTATTGCGAGATATAAACTCAGAATTACGGGAAAAAAAATTGCGAGATATAAACTCAGAATTATGGGAAAAAAACTATTGCGAGATATAAACTCAGAATTACGGGAAAAAATGCGAGATATAAACTCAGAATTATGGGAAAAACATAACTGCGAGATATAAACTAAGAATTACGGGAAAAAAATTGCTAAATATAAACTCAGAATTACAGGGAAAAAAAACAATTGCGAGATATAAACTCAGAATTACGGGAAAAAAACAACAACTGCGAGATATAAACTAAGAATTACGGGGAAAAAAATTTGCGACATATAAACTCAGAATTACAGGAAAAAAAACAATTGCGAGATATAAACTCAGAATTACAGGGGGAAAAAACAATTGCGAGATATAAACTCAGAATTCCGGGGAAAAAATGTGAGATATAAACTCAGAATTATGGGAAAAACATAACTGTGAGATATAAACTCAGAATTACAGAAAAATCTGAATTGCGAGATATAAACTCAGAATTATGTGGAAAAGCATAATTGTTTGATGTAAACTCAGAATTATGGGAAAAAGGTCAGAATTGAGAGATATAAACTACAGGAAAATTCTGAATTGTGAGATATAGATCTTGAAACAAGCAAAATAATCTGCCAATGGGGTAGCAAAATAAAATCTTATTTCAAACAGAAAACAAGATTATTTTTCTTACCCCATTGGCAGACTATTTTGCTTGTTTCAAGCAAAAACACACTTAATTTTGACTTGTTTTTTTCTAAATTTAAATTTAAATTTTTCTTTATTTAAGAATGTTTTTTAGATATTTTGGCTGGGAACAAGACAAAAAATCGAAGTAAGAATTTTTTTTTTTTTTTGCGGTGTGAAGCAGCTTGGCAAGAAAAATCAGTGAGTCTCAAATCAGGATCTTTTGAGGAACGTTTGTTTCCAGAAGCGTCTCAGTGATGGAATGATCTTCCCAAGCCTCCAAAACATCTCACATCAGTCATCGTTCAGAATACCAAAAGCTAGGACAGGAAGGAAATAATGAGAGCATGGGAAAAAAGAGGTTGCAGTTACATTTGAGTTGAGTTTGAATCGTTTCTTGAAAATGAAGTGGAATTTGGCTGTTTGAGTTATGTAGGTCATTCCACCAGTGACAAACGGTGAAGGGAAACATCCTGAAACAGGACCACAAGCCACCGCTCACTTACTGACCACAGGCTTGGAGGAGATTGTTCTGCAGGTGAAGCTCTTTCATTCAATGCTCAGATGTCCGTCAAGCATCCTAAGATCTGTGTAGCTACCGTTGGATCATCTGGTTGAAATGAAAGCTAGATTTAGTGATTTTAGAATAGCAGTGACTGATACCTGCTGACAACATCTCCCCTGAGTTTAGTCCGGCGCTTGCGGAGGACATCGGCCAACCAGAGGCTGGAGGGAGTAGACAGATTTTGTCTATGCAGATAGTTAGGATGGAAAATACCATACCTGTGGGACAATTCACCATCTGAGAATTGAGTGGGTTTGGGTAAAGAGGACGATACCAATGAAGAAAGTCAAGAGGGAGAAAGAGATCTAAGGGATCTAAGAGATCTTTTGTCTAAATGAAACCAGCGGAGGGGTTGGCGGTGTGATGGAAAGTAGAAGTTAGATTAAAAGGGATAATGAAATGATCTGAGACGTTTGACTGAGATGTTATCTGAGAAACAATGGCATGGAAAAATGAGATCGAGTGGGTTGTATGATTTATGGGTCATGTGCTGTTGATCTGCCGGTGAACGAAAGAGGCTCGTCGCGAGTGAAAGTCAGCAGGTGGGTGCCTGAGAGATGCCATCCTCCAGGAATGAGGACAACGGCTTGCTCAGCTGATTTTATGTAAGTATCTGCTGTAATATAAAGATCTAGTTGATTTACATTACAAGCATCAGAATTTCATCGTAGAAATATCAGCATCTGCAGCTAATTAAATGTTGTTCAGTAATTTCACTTTAAATGGCAATTAACAGGTTCTTTTCATTGCCATTTTAGAAGAAAATTTCAAAGGGCACTTAGAGGCTTTTGCATCTGAACTCTTCAAATTGAGATTTATACAAAGCTGGATGAATAAGCTTTCCATTGAAGTATGGTTGCACAGGATTGGACAACATTTAGCCGAGGTTCAACTATTTGAGATTCTGAAAATCTAAATATTGAGAAAATCGCCTTTAAAGTTGTTTAAATGAAGTTCTTAGCAATGCATATTACTAATCAAAAATTAAGTTTTGATATGTTTACGGTAGGAAATGTACAAAATATCTTCATGGAACATGATCTTTACTTTATATCCTAATGAGTTTTGCCATAAAAGATACAATTTATTGTTGGCTATTGCTGGAAATATACCCGTGCTACTTTTTAAGACTTTTGTGCTCCAGGATCACATATATACACATATACATATTTAAAGTATATAAAAACATACAGTACAGACAAAAAGTTTGGACACACCTTCTTATTCAGGTGTGTACAAACGTTTGGTCTGTACTGTATGATGTACTGATATAAATTCAACTGAAAAAACTTGTGAAAAAATATCTTTCAGGTGGTCAAATAGCAAATAGCAAATAGTGGAGCTCTGCAGCCACCTACTGGTAAAAGTTATTTGTAGATGTTTTTTTTTTTTACTTTTAAAACTGGATTTTCCAAAAGATGGGCAAAAATCTTACACTAAACCATGTGAAATTATCCATGTTGTCCCCATGAATTAAATTTAGAAATGTGGGTATAAAGTGAATTTTACATAAAAAAGGCAGTTTTTGCATAAAAACTCATTTAAAAAATATTTATTTATTAATTTATATATATTTAATAAATATCACTAACCCACTGAAAACTGCACAAATGTAGATTAAAAACTTTAATAAACAGAAAAATATACAGTACAGACCAAAAGTTCATTCATTTGAACGAGGAGGTGTGTCCAAACTGTTGGTCTGTACTGTATATAAAAAATCTAAAGTCAAGTCATCTATATTTATATAGCACTTTTAACAATGCCGATTGTGTTAAAGCAGCTTTACAGTATTGTTGGTTTAGATTATAAACACGTTTGCACAATTCTTCCTCTCCTATTGTAGATAACGAGTGGAATTGTTCCTCAGGGGATCTAAAGAGCATTATCTGATGCAAAACTGTGGCTGACGGATGCATGGTTACAATTTTATCTCTAAAAGTATCTATCAGTAAAGTAGTTCATAAAGTACTGTTGCACTGTTGGGAAATGTCAACGACTGCTAATGCTTTATTTTATGTTCATTTAGTCACTGTATTCAATAAAAACCTGGGGTTGTGTTTGTTTTCTTCTAAAAGAGACAAAAACTAATCAGATCTAGCAGTCTTTAAGGTTTTTCTGTAGGATTCACTCTATGCAATATGAAATACCTCTAGTTGTGGTTTCTTCCAGCTGCGCTCCATTTTCCGGGCTGCTCTCTTTACTGTTTTCCTTAATTTCCTTAAGCGTAAAAGAATATCTAAAATGCAAGAAATGCAAGTTTTTCTGAGCTATTGGATGTACTGAAGAACTGAGATAGACTACCGCTCAAAAGTTTAGAATCAGTAGGATTTTTTAATGCTTTTTAAAGGAAACTTTTCTGCTCATCAAGGCTGTTTTTATTTGAATAAAAATATAGAAAAAATGTAATATTGTGAAATAGTATTGCAATTTAAAATAGTGGTTTTCTACTTCATTATACTTTAAAATAGAATTTATTCCCGTAATGCAAAGCTGAATTTTCAGCATCATTACTCCAGTCTTCAGTGTCACATGATCCTTCAGAAAGCATTCTAATATACTGATTTATTATTAATGTTGGAAATATTTGTGCTGCTTAATATTTATTTGGGAACCTGTGTGTAACGATTGGTAAATAAGCAAAAGGGAAACAAGTGCAGGTTATGATGTTTATTGAAAGATGAAGTAACTGAAGGTGAACAGAATCCAGGTGAGGTGAAACGGTGATTCTGTGGTGGTGAGATCTCTCGGCTGACTGATGCAAGGACTGGATGGCAGAGTGTCCAAGTGTAGTGATGTTTCCTGTGAAGTGAAGATGATCCAACGACGAAATACAAATCCACGAATAACAAGATACGAACCAGACAAGAGCACGCACATCCAACACGAACTATCGGACAGGGGAGAAGAGAATGGCGTAAGTATAAGTAGCAGACGGTAATGATAGACACCTGGTGCCGGACTGATTAGCAGCTGCGCTGAATGAGCATGACAAACAACACAGACAGACACATGATCACAAGACCTGAGAACACGGCAGATGCATGAACCGTGACACTGTGATACTTTTTTCAAGATACTTTGATGAATAAAACGTTAAAAAGCAGAGAATTTATTTTATAATGATGCTCAAAATTCGGCTTTGATCACAGAAATAAATGTGACCCTGGACCACAAAACCAGTCATAAGGTTAAATTTGACAAAACTGAGATTTATACATCATATGAAAGCTCAATAAATAAGCTTTCTATTGATGTATGGTTTGTTAGGATAGGACAATATTTGGCTGAGATACATCTATTTCAAATCAGAAATCTGAGGATGCAAAAAAATCAAAAAGACTGAGAAACTCACCTTTAAAGTTGTCCAAATTAAGTTCTTAACACTGCATATTACAAATCAAAAATTACATTTTGATATGTTTACAGTAGGAATTTTACAAAAAATCTTCTTGGAACATGAACTTTACTTAATTTCTTAATGATTTTTGGCATAAAAGAAAAATCAAAAATTTTGACCCATGCAATGTATTTTTGGCTATTGCTACAAACATACCCCAGCGACTTAAGACTGGTTTTGTGGTCCAGGGTCACATATGATATTTTAAAGTATATTCAAAAAAACAACAACTGTTATTTTGAATTGCAATAATATTTCATAATATTACTTTTTTCAGTTTTTTGAAATCAAATAAATGGAACTTTGATGAGCCGAAGAGACTTAAAAAAAAACCCTAAAAATCTTATCGTATAAGTTAGGAAGATTATTTGAAAAGCAGTTTTTTTGGGGTTTTTTTGTGGATGAAATAAAATTGTGTCAACTTTCTAAAATTGAATTTCTCATTGGTACACCAGCGGCTATTACCAAAGGTAGCAATTTTAATTTAATTTTGGATGATAGTGTTGTATCTCCATCTACTCAAGCTTGTAACCTTGGTGTGATTTTTGATACTCATCTGATATCTGGACTCACATATCAAGAAATCTGCTTTCTATCATCTTAAAAAAATTGCAAGAATTAGGCCTTACTCCACCCTACCTGATGCTGAAAGGCTTATTCATGTATTTGTTACTTCGAGGATTGATTACTGTAATGCATTATTGGTTTACTTGCTAAATCAAACAGCTGCAATGTATTTAAAATTCAGCAGCACATATTTTCATATATACTTCATGACATCATCACCTCACAGACGTGCTTCATAATTTGCCTTGGCTTCCTGATGAGTCACGTAATGATTTTAAAACACTCACACTAACATACAAAGTTACATATGGGATAGCCCCATCTTATATCTGTGACTTAGTCATCCTCTACACGCCTCTCATTCCCTTCTCTGCCGCTGCACCCATGCTATGGAATGCTCTTCCTTTTCCTTTTAGAAATGCTTCCACATTAGCCAGTTTCAAGAAGTTATAAAAACTCACCTTTTTAAAACCGCTTATAGACTATCATGATTAGTACTCTATTGTGTTGTATTTAATGACTGTTTTTTTGGTACTTATGTATTTTATTAGTGTCCCAAAGCCAACTTACTGATCTCAGGGCTGCCAACTTTTGAGATCAGCTTGGAGTGAGAATTTCCACAGCCGTCCCTGCTTCTCCGTAAGACAATTTTGTACATTTTAGAGTTAAATTCATCTATCTGGTGCTCTTTGAAAGTTCCCATTCAGAGCTTCAATACAGTTTCAGTTTGCAAACTAAACAAAGAAAAAAGCTAACTGAATGCGTTGGCAGCCCTGTGATCTGCTGCTTAAGCTTTTTATTATTATTCTTCTTAGACTAAATTTCGGAACGCTACTCCTCCTAGAGCTTTCAAGATAGAACCACCAAACTCAAATGTGCTAATCAGGCTAGAAACATGCTAGAAACTTGCTAACCATGCTAGAAACATGTCAACAACTTGCTAATCATGCTAGAAACATGCTACCAACTTGTCAATCATGCTAGAAACATGCTAGAAGCGTGTTAATCATGCTAGAAACATGCTAGCAACTTGCTAATCATGTTAGAAACATGCTAGAAACTTGTTAATCATACTAGAAACATGCCAATTATGCTGGAACACTCTAGCAACTTGCTAATCATACTAGAAACATGCTAGCAACTTACTAGTCAGGCTAAAAACATGTTAGCAACTTGCTAATAATGCTGGAAACATGCTAGCAACTTACTAGTCAGGCTAGAAACATGTTAGCAACTTGCTAATAATGCTGGAAACATGCTAGCAACTTACTAGTCAGGCTAGAAACATGTTAGCAACTTGTTAATAATGCTAGAAACATGCTAGAAACTTGTTAATAATGCTAGAAACATGCTAGAAACTTGTTAATCATACTAGAAACATGCTAATTATGCTGGAAACATGCTAGCAACATGCTAATTATGCTGGAAACATGCTAGCAACATGCTAATTATGCTGGAAACATGCTAGCAACATGCTCATCATACTAGAAACATGCTAGCAACTTACTAGTCAGGCTAAAAACATGTTAGCAACTTGCTAATGATGCTGGAAACATGCTAGTAACTTGTCAATCATGCTAGAAAAATGCTAGTAACATGCTAGCAACTAGCGAATCATGTTAGAAATGTTAGCAACTTGATAATTATGTTAGAAACATGTTAGAAACATGCTAGAAACTTGCTAGTCATCATCGAAACATGTTAGCAACTTGCTACCAACATGTTAACAACTTACTAATCATGATAGAAACACAGAAACGTGCAACTTGCTAATAATGCTGGAAACATGCTAGCAACTTGCTAATGACATGCTAGTAACTTGCTAATCATGCTAGAAACATGCTAATTACTTGCTAATCATGCTAAAAACTTGCTAATTACATGCTAGTAACTTACTAATCATGCTAGAAACATACTAAACATGCTAGAAAAATGTTAGAATCATAGCAACTACATTCCAATAATGCTAGCAGCATGCTAATCATCTAATCTATATAAAGTTCAAAACTTTAAGCTTTTACAGCTGCTTTAAACTTACAAGTTAGGCTAAACCTATTTTTATCCAGTTTTTATTTGCTATGGTTTTTATTGTTTTGGGTTTTAGAAAAGCACATTATAAACAAAATGTACTATTATTACTATTATTTAGCTATATGGAGTATTCACAAGACTAAATAATGATCTGAGATTTTATTGCTCTCCTGCAGAATTTCAACACCATTGACATCAATTCCATGTGACAGTATTAAATCTAGAGTATGATTTGACAATGAGCAGGTCCTGACACGTGTTGTCTAACCCCAGTAGAGTTCAAAATGTCTATAAATGCTGATCCCAGTGCATCTTTTTCATTATCAACATGGATATTAAACATACCAACAATCAAGACTTTATCTGCAGTCAGCACTAACTCAGATAGAAAGGTCCAGTAAGCCTTTTCATTTCAAAATATTAGATTTTTATAAATGCATTTTTAGTTAATGCATGAACTAATAGGAAAAAAGACATTGCATGGATCAAAATATTTGTACAATCTTTTATGCCAAAAAATCATTAGATATTAATTAAAGATCATCTTCCATGGAGATATTTTGTAAATATCCCACTGTAAATATATAATAATATATAAAACTGTAATATAGTAATATGCATTGTTAAGAACTCCATTTGGACAACTTTAAAGGCCAAATATTGTACTATCCTAACAAACCTTACATCAATCGAAAGCTTATTTATTCAGCCTTCAGGTCTTAAGCATATTAAATATTTGATTGTGTTATTCCAACTCAGCACATTATGTTTTTAATACGAAACAACGATGAAAATGAACTGATTTTTATCAAGAATTTTTTAAGTTGTTACATGAATCATAGATTTAGTGAGTTCATTTGCCATTTTTGATGCACTGCTCTGACATATATAATATTTGGATATTAGCATCCAGTCAAACAGACAGACAGAAGATAACTGATATACAATATAAATAGCAACAGACCCAGAATAGATCCTTGGGGTATACCTGCAGAATTTCATGGTTTTCCGTATCAGGACATCATAAAAAATATCTGGTCCTTGGCTGGTCTTAAAATTTGGAAAACAAAACCTCAGATGAACAACAACACATGACAAAATGCACCGTGTCATTATTTATTTTAAAATACAGGCCTATAATTACTAGGAAAGTGAGAATCTCCGTTTTTAAATGTTCTAACAACAATAGATGACTTCCAAGCAAATGCTAAGCAGGGTGTTGGCAAAGGCTTCAGAACAGTAAGAATGCATCGTAAGTCCTTCCTGAGGATCTGTCGCGTGTTTCTACAAGAATTGTGCTAATGTTTGCAATTCCTCTTCAGATAAGTGTGATTAACTTCCAGCACACGTGAGTCCCTCCAGAGAATCGAATGCAAATAATTGCTAGTAAAAGACAAAAACACTGCAGGAAGAGCTATTGATCGTTTTCCTGGAAAATCCAGATGGGTTTCTTGTTTTCAGAACTGGATTCACTGGAATAATGAAACTCAGAGGAACGGCTGTTTGCATATGTCTGTCTTCATCACGTGCACGTCTCAAACATCTAAAGAATCTCATTACTAGCTACCACATTCATCGGCTTACCACAAAACAAACATGCTTTTATAAAAGACAGGTGTTTTGTGGATGAGTCACAGGTGTAAATCCCACATGCAGATTTAATGACTCTGTTTCACAGAAACAGAAATCAGCGCATAATTACCACATAATAAATAACAGCATTATCAGATGATAGCTTGGTGAATGTTTATGTGGCACCCTCTGAAACTACTTTTCAAACAGCTACTGATTCATGATCATTATTCATAAATAATGAAAAATTGATGAGCACAAAATGAAAGTATTTCAGACAGCAGAATTATTGAAGTAGGTTTATTTTCAGTATCTCACGACCCATAGGTGGCGCTGTTCCCAACTTTGGCATGGACCCTCAGAGCATGGTGTTCATAAAGCATGCCAAGTTTCATTTCAATTGATCAAAGTTTGGCCAAGATACAGCCTCTGAACCAATTTTGAGTGAACTTGGCGACATCATAACTTTTGCACAATAAAAAAAATGTGTTCAGTCATTTTTGTGCAGCTTAGTCCGGAGATCGTCTGAGCCCACTTTGGGTTGAGTCTTAATGTAAGGTATTGAATGTGATCAGCATGAGAAGAGGAATCAGGTGTGCTAAGTTTCTTTTTTTTTTTCTAGAGATCAGGGGTTTTAAGAGTTATTACCATTTAAATGTTAAATTTTTGAACTAGCGGTGGCGCTATAGAGTTGGTTCTAGAGACCCCAAAGTTGGTCAGTTAACTATTCATGGCCATCACTACAAGTGTGCCAAATTTCATAATTTTCCTATGTTACCTTCATAGGGCTGCCATAGACCCCCTTTGAATGAAAATAATAAGAAAACATACAGATACAACAGGGGCTACAGCCTTTCGGGCCCCTAATGATGTTCTTCCTAGTTCTTCTTTCTAGCACAAATATTTAAATGTTTTTAAATCAAGCTCATTTTTATTTATTTTTTGATCAATTTAATTAAATAAAATTATAATTTTTTTAATGTTACTTGTCCTAAATGTTTTGAAAGGTAATGTGTCCCCAAAAAAAAAAAAAAAAGAAAAAAAAAATTAAATGAAGAAAAAAATCTTTGACAATGGGGTCAAAAAAATTAACTTAATTCAGTGGAAAAAGCAAGATTCCTGTATTTTCTGACCAAACTGGCAGATATTTGCTTCTCCAGTAAATGCGACCTGATTCAATGATGTTTGAACTGAAAAAAACGAGACAAAAATACTGAGGAAGAATATTGTTTTTGCAGTGCACTGACCCATAAATACTGGGCAGTCTCAAGTATTTGTAATGAACTCAGACTCTTAGAGTTCTTATACTCAATATCAAAACTGAAACCTGACTGTTTGGGGAAAAAAATTTGTTTAGAGATGAATTGTGAAACTAAGATGACACAAACATTTGATCCACTTCCTCTACAAAGCGCCGTCTGGAATTGAGCACAGTGATGGGAATATACTTTGAAACGGATCCAGTTCTAATCGTTTTGTTGATCGACCGATTTGTCGGAGTCACAGATCATTGGCTCTCTGGAACCGTGCAAACTTTCACCATCAGAAACGGGAAGAAGCTTCATCAACAAACAATCCAATCAAAACTATCAATGTGCTTTCTAAATCATGAACATGAGATATCATAAAAGCTTTTGCACTTTCACTTCACTTCACTTCCTGCAGATCATCATGATGCTGGAAACTCTCAGATTCAGACCCACTTTCATCACTGCTCAGATGTTCGGAAGATGTTTCTAAAAGAAGTCTTTTCTGCTCTTTAAGACTACATTTATTTGGTTAAATTACAGTAAAAATGTAAAAATTATTAGAATTTAAAATAGCAATTTTCTTTGTGAATATCTGTTAAACTAATTTATTTCTGTGAAGCGCAGCTGAATTTTCATCATCATTACTGCAGTCGTCAGTGTCACATGATCCTTCAGAAATCATTCTAATAAACTGGTTTGCTGTTCAAGGATCATTTCTGATTATTATCAGCGTTGAAAACAGTTGTGCTGCACGATATATTTATGTGGAAACAGTGGTGCATTTTATGCTTTAGGATGAATAGAAAGCTCAAAAGAACAGCATTTATTTCAAATAGAAATCTTTTGTAACATTGTCAATTTAGTGCATCCTTGATTAAGAAAATTAATTTCTTTTCTTTTCTTTTTTTTTGTTACTTTTCCTTAACATTTGAATAGTAACATATCATGGTTTCTACAAAAGCAAAAGTGTTTCCAACATCGATAATAATCAGAAATGTTTCTTGAGCAGCAAATCAGCATATTAAAACTGATTTCTGAAGACTGAAAATTCAGATTTGATTCTAGCATTACATTTGAACAGATATGCACACAGAAAACAGCTGTTTTAAATTGACCAAAAACACTAAAACATTAAAAATCTTAAAACTATTCAGCAGTATATGCATTAGGTTGTGTTCGGGTCAAATTGACCCGGAGAAGATCTTTGTCTTTTTCCCGAAAATACTTCATCATTGCATTGGGCTCAAACTTACTGACTTTGTTCACACAGGGTATTCTTAGATTTTTTTTTTTTTTTTTTTTTAATTTTCGTAATTGTTTGTGGGTCTTATTTCACCTAGTTGTTTCTTTTACTTTCATTCTTTCCCATTCACTTTCAATGGCCGGCCATTTTTTGACAGTGTGACTTTGTGCAATTTTGTACGAAATAAAAGCATTTAAAAGCAAACATCCTGATTAAACATTAAAGCATTTTTTATAAATTGTTTAATATTGTGATTGTATTTTTTTTCACTCAAAAAACAAAGTACTTACTCTCAGATAAACAGGGCCTACAATTAACCAGATGCAAATAGAAACATAAAACCAGTCCACAAAAGAGAAAAAAAAGAAAGAAAAAAAAAACAGTTGCCAAAAAGACTGAATCCAATATTTGATTGAAAATCTAGCATAATAAGAGATTTATAAGCAATTGATTGGAGTCTGGTCATTTTTTACCTGGAACACCACAAGTGTGACTTTTTCTAATTTTGTACAAAATAAAACCATTTAAAAGGAAACTTCCTGATTAAAAATTAAAACACACAATTTTTATAAATTTTTTGTTCAATATTGTGGATATTATTCATAAAAATGCTTTTTCCACACATAAAATGAGGTACCTACTCTGAGATAAATGGGGCCTGTGATTAATCAGATGCAAATAGAAACGCAAAACCAGTCCTAAATGAAAGAAAACAAGTTGACAAAAAGTCAAAAGTCAGTGAATCCAATATTTGATTGAAAATTTATCATAATAAGAGATTTATAAGCAATTGTTTGGAGTCTGGTCATGTGGGAACACCACAAGTGTGACAGGGATTCAAACACAACCAGAGTTAAAAGAAACTGATATATATTAACAACAATAACACTGTTATTATCACTGCAAAGCTGCTTTAAAATGATCTGTGTTGTACAAAGCGCTACAGAAATAGATGTGACTGACTTGACCTTTGCATTTCTGCATTTATCCAAAGAGCCTAAAATAGAGGAACAACATAATCTTGCCACAGAGACAAAAATATTGTTAGAATGACATAAAGCAGGACTAGGAAATGAGCTACTTTCATTCTTTCTTTTTTCTTTTTTTGAGAAGAATGCAAAGTAAACTAGAAGTCTGTTTAGTGTGTGTGAATGAATAAACCAAATAAAAACAGCCTCTTGAACAAACAAAGCTCTGCTTGTATTGGCGATTCACAGCTGGAGAGTTTTCAGGGTCTGAAGACAAACCACAGGCCTCAGACAGAAACTCTAGACGTGAAATATTGAGGAAAAGACACTATGACAGTCACAACACTCAGTGCGGTCATTCTGTGAGAAACGTCACTGAAGTGGAAATATCCTGTGTTCCTGTCAGAACTGACAGATGAATCACTGCCACAAAAACCAACAAAACAACATCCAGATAACGTGGAAATGTGGCCACAAGGGGTGTTTATATTCTGTCATCATTTCTGGGTCACAGGCCCTGTCAAAAAGTAAATATATCCAGCTTTGGACATACATGGATATAGACAGAATTGTGATCACAATTTTAGAATAATAAAAAAACTATGTAAGTTATTAATTGCAATGCTTTCCACAGTTTTTCATGAATTACATACAGAAAGCGATCGATATTTACATTATCATAGAACATAACCACTGTCTTCAGTCTAGCGCGAGTTTAAGCACTCTCAGAAAACTGCTGCTATATCCTATGATCAGTGTTGGGTGTAACTAGCTCCTGTAATTTAATTACTTTTCCCTTGAAAAAGTAAAGTAAGGGATTATATTAAGAATATTGGTAACTCTTTAGTCAGTCAATGACCTTTATACAGCACTTTTAACAATACATGTTGTGTCAACGCAGCTTTACAATATTAGGACAATAGTGTCGAAAGTGCAAAAGTTCCATGTTGCAGCAAAGTCAGATTGAACACACTGCAAAAATGCTTTTCTTACTTAGATTTTTTGTCTTGTTTCCAGCCAAAATATCTAAAAATTCTTAAACCAGGAAGGATTTTCTTGACAAGTAAAAATTATTATCTTGTTTTTAGTAAAAACAAGTCAAAATTAAGTGTGTTTTTGCTTAAAACAAGCAAAATAATCTGCCAATGGGGTAAGACAAAAAATCTTATTTCAAGCAGACAGCTAGATTATTTTTCTTACCCCATTGGCAGATTATTTTGCTTGTTTCAAGCAAAAACTCACCTAATTTTGACTTGGTTTTACTGAAAACAAGACACAAATTTTTACTTTTCCTTCCTGATTCAAGAATTTTTAGATATTTTGGCTGGAAACAAGACAAAAAATCTAAGTAAGAAAAGCATTTTTTGCAGTGCAGGACTCATCTGGTTCCTGTGGTCTTGCGTCAACGGCCGTCTAGGTGAGGAGTTCTTCACTGATGATCGGTCTCTGGGGCTCATTTAGTTGATGTGGTCTCCACTGACAATCATGGCTGTAAAGGTCATCTTTAGACACTGATCCACCATCTGGGCTGGGTTTGGACTGGATCCGGAGGACTGGAGTGACCATCTGATCTGGGTATGGACTGGGTCTGGTGGCTGCGGTGACCTCTGAATAAGAACAAAACAGACTAATATTAGCGTAGATGCCATTCATCTTCTGATGCAACGAGTACATCAGGTGTTATAGGAAGTGTCCCTGGTTCCGGTTGACCTAAATAATGCAGCCTAACAATCCTTTAACGGATTTGGATTATAGGAATGTGTTAATGATTTTATGTGTAAGCCAGGTTAAAGAGATGTGTCTTTAATCTAGATTTAAACTGACAGAGTGTGTCTGCCTCCCGAACAGTGTTAGGTAGATTGTTCCAGAGTTTAGGCGCTAGATAAGAAAATGATCTGCCGCCGGCAGTTGATTTTGATATTCTAGTTACTATCAAATTGCCAGAGTTTTGAGAACGCAGCGGACGTGAAGGACTATAATGTGATAAGAGCTCACTCAAGTGCTGAGGAGCAAAACCATTGAGGGCTTTATAAATATTTATTAAGATTTTAAAATCTATATGATGTTTTATAGGGAGCCAATAGTATGAGCTAATATGCTCATACTTTCTGGTTCTCTGCTGCATATTAAGCGTGCAGAACAACCACCCAATAAATCAGTCCAATAATCTATCCTTGAGGTCATGAATGCACATTTCTGCATTATAGGTCGTAATTTCAATATAAATTTGTGATGAACAAATCCGGTTTTGCAAATTCTAGAAATGTGCCTTTTGAAGGAAGGATTGCTATCGAAAAGCACACCTAGGTTCCTGACTGATGACGACGAATTGACAGAGCAGTCATTGAGTATTAGACTGTGTTTTAGGTTATTACATGCAGAGATTTTAGGTCCGATAATGAACACCTGTGTTTTTTCAAAATTTAGCAGTAAGAAATGAATCGCCATCCAGTTTTTTATATCAACTATGCATTCTTTTAGGTTTTCAAATTGGTATGTTTCGCTGGGCCGCAAAGAAATATAGAGCTGAGTATCATCAGCATAACAGTGAAAGCTAACACCATGTTTCCTGATGATATCTCCCAAGGGTAACAGGTAAAGCGTAAAAAGTAATGGCCCTAATACTGAGCCTTGAGGTACTCCATACTGCACTTGTGATTGAAATGATACCTCGTCACAGTTTGAACCATGCCAATGCACTTCCACTAATGCCAAAATAATTTTCAAGTCTATTTAAAAGAATGTTGTGGTCAATAGAGTAACTTTTGAAAGTTTTTAGAGGAACTTCCCCATGCATGTTGATTTGTTTTTGATTATAGAATTTGCCAAAGAGCCGAATTCAGTCAGCAAGCAAAACCTAATTGAATGCCTCTGATTGGCCACTGCATTTATAAACTCAACAGAATCGCTGTGTGCCCATTTATTTCTGATCTGTGGCCAGCAGCCTCATGGTGTGTGCACATTGGAAGCGAATGTAATAATTTGCACGAGTAGCGATGCCATAGAAGAACCATTTATGGTTCCATGAACCATGCAGTCAAAGGTTCTTAAAAGAATCTTAATTTATAATCTGAAGAACCACCTTTTGCCACAAAGAAATTTTTGTGAAACAGAAAGGTTCTTGAGATGTTAAAGGTTCTTTACGGAACCATTTAGTCAAAAAAAAAAGTTCTTCTATGACATCATAAAGCACCTTTATTTTTAAGAGTGTAGCCATTACAGAAATATTAAACTTGGAAAAAGACTTTAAGGTACAATTTCTTTTTATTTAAAATGATATGCTATGTTATTTGAACACTTACACCTTTTTGAGTCATTAATGTGCCAATTTTTGTTTGTAAATGAATTCCAAACACCACAAAACCACTCATCCCCACAGCTTTATTTTGAGATCAAAAACACTTTTCTAGCACTTGAAATACAATAGTGTATTTATAACTATCAAATGTTTGATGTAAATGGCATAAAACCTAAATACTGAATAAATATTATAAAATAGCTAATAAAATTTGTGGTCCCCTGGATTGTCTCACTGGTGTTACCATTTAACAAAAATTGTTTAATTTGAAATAAAAACCACACTGATGACATCACTTGACTTCCTTCTTTCTATTTCCCGAAGATCTATGAAAAAAGGCCCATGATAAGTCCAACCCAGGCTCATTGGCAATACGTGACTCTGCCTACATTTCTGCAGAACCTGAAATACGTATCTCCAGGTACATTTGGCTGCACTTTTCGGGTGAACCGTCCACTAGAGGCGCTAATGTGTATTTTTTTCCTCCGTTTTAAATACACGTTTATTAAAGGTTAGAAAGCAAATTAAACAGTGCTCGGTCTTCTCAGCATACAAAACGTTTGTATTAAACTTGTTAATTCCACATTTTTAAGGTGCCAAAGACACACGTCTCGTCTGGATTTATCCTTTAACTTCGATGGAGAGCAGTTGCGTACAAATACCACGCAGCATCTTCTACGGCAATTACGTCACCAGCCAGGCTCAGTTCGACCAGTCCACCTGATACGTGTACACCTTCAAGCAGGTAAGTGACCGCGACAATCTTTTCATTATTTTAATTATTTCGGTGTTTCTGCATCACTTCCATGGGGTCATGTGTTAAAACGGAAGCTTAGTGGAATAGTTAGCACGGCTGCTAACGTTAGCCTACGATTGACATTAGCCTAAGCATTACCACTGTAACTGTAGTTTTACTATAGTATTTATAGTATATGCACACTAACCACTAGCTTACTATGGTTTTACCACTGTAATTGTAGTTTTACTATAGTATTTGTAGTATATGCACACTAACCACTAGCTTACTATGGTTTTACCACTGTAATTGTAGATTTACTATAGTATTTGTAGTATATGCACACTAACCACTAGCTTACTATGGTTTTACCACTGTAACCGTAGTTTTACTGTGGTATTTGTAGTATAAGCACACTAACCACTAGCTTACTATGGTTTTACCACTGTAACCGTAGTTTTACTGTGGTATTTGTAGTATAAGCACACTAACCACAAAGCTTACTATGGTTTTACCACTGTAACTGTAGTTTTACTGTGGTATTTGTAGGATATGCACACTAACCACTAGCTTACTATGGTTTTACCACTGTAATTGTAGTTTTACTATAGTATTTGTAGTATATGCACACTAACCACTAGCTTACTATGGTTTTACCACTGTAATTGTAGTTTTACTATAGTATTTGTAGTATATGCACACTAACCACTAGCTTACTATAGTTTTACCACTGTAACTGTAGTTTTACTGTGGTATTTGTAGTATAAGCACAGTAAACACAATGCTTACTATGGTTTTACCACTGTAACTGTAGTTTTACTATAGTATTTATAGTATATGCACACTAACCACTAGCTTACTATGGTTTTACCACTGTAATTGTAGTTTTACTATAGTATTTGTAGTATATGCACACTAACCACTAGCTTACTATGGTTTTACCACTGTAATTGTAGATTTACTATAGTATTTGTAGTATATGCACACTAACCACTAGCTTACTATGGTTTTACCACTGTAACCGTAGTTTTACTGTGGTATTTGTAGTATAAGCACACTAACCACTAGCTTACTATGGTTTTACCACTGTAACCGTAGTTTTACTGTGGTATTTGTAGTATAAGCACACTAACCACAAAGCTTACTATGGTTTTACCACTGTAACTGTAGTTTTACTGTGGTATTTGTAGGATATGCACACTAACCACTAGCTTACTATGGTTTTACCACTGTAATTGTAGTTTTACTATAGTATTTGTAGTATATGCACACTAACCACTAGCTTACTATGGTTTTACCACTGTAATTGTAGTTTTACTATAGTATTTGTAGTATATGCACACTAACCACTAGCTTACTATAGTTTTACCACTGTAACTGTAGTTTTACTGTGGTATTTGTAGTATAAGCACAGTAAACACAATGCTTACTATGGTTTTACCACTGTAACTGTAGTTTTACTATAGTATTTGTAGTATATGCACACTAACCACTAGCTTACTATGGTTTTACCACTGTAACTGTAGTTTTACTGTGGTATTTGTAGTATAAGCACAGTAAACACAATGCTTACTATGGTTTTACCACTGTAACCGTAATTTTACTATAGTATTTGTAGTATATGCACACTAACCACTAGCTTACTATAGTTTTACCACTGTAACCATAGTTTTACTGTGGTATTTGTAGTATAAGCACAGTAAACACAATGCTTACTATGGTTTTACCACTGTAACTGTAGTTTTACTATAGTATTTGTAGGATATGCACACTAACCACTAGCTTACTATGGTTTTACCACTGTAACTGTAGTTTTACTGTGGTATTTGTAGTATATGCACAGTAAACACAACTCTTACTATGGTTTTACCACTGTAACTGTAGTTTTACTGTGGTATTTTTAGTATAAGCACAGTAAACACAATGCTTACTATGGTTTTACCACTGTAACTGTAGTTTTACTATAGTATTTGTAGTATATGCACACTAACCACTAGCTTACTATGGTTTTACCACTGTAACTGTAGTTTTACTGTGGTATTTGTAGTATAAGCACAGTAAACACAATGCTTACTATGGTTTTACCACTGTAACCGTAATTTTACTATAGTATTTGTAGTATATGCACACTAACCACTAGCTTACTATAGTTTTACCACTGTAACCATAGTTTTACTGTGGTATTTGTAGTATAAGCACAGTAAACACAATGCTTACTATGGTTTTACCACTGTAACTGTAGTTTTACTATAGTATTTGTAGGATATGCACACTAACCACTAGCTTACTATGGTTTTACCACTGTAACTGTAGTTTTACTGTGGTATTTGTAGTATATGCACAGTAAACACAACTCTTACTATGGTTTTACCACTGTAACTGTAGTTTTACTGTGGTATTTTTAGTATAAGCACAGTAAACACAACGCTTACTATGGTTTTACCACTGTAACTGTAGTTTTACTATAGTATTTGTAGTATATGCACAGTAAACACAACTCTTACTATGGTTTTACCACTGTTACCGTAGTTTTACTATAGTATTTTTAGTATAAGCACAGTAAACACAACTCTTACTATGGTTTTACCACTGTAACTGTAGTTTTACTGTGGTATTTGTAGGATATGCACAGTAAACACAACGCTTACTATGGTTTTACCACTGTAACTGTAGTTTTACTATAGTATTTGTAGTATATGCACAGTAAACACAACGCTTACTATGGTTTTACCACTGTAACCATAGTTTTACTATAGTATTTGTAGGATATGCACACTTACCACTAGCTTACTATGGTTTTACCACTGTAACCGTAGTTTTACTGTGGTATTTGTAGTATAAGCACAGTAAACACAATGCTTACTATGGTTTTACCACTGTAACCGTAGTTTTACAACAGTATTTGTAGGATATGCACACTAACCACTAGCTTACTGTGGTTTTACCACTGTAACCATAGTTTCACTGTGGTATTTGTAGTATAAGCACAGTAAACACAATGCTTACTATGGTTTTACCACTGTAACTGTAGTTTTACCATAGTAACTTTGATTTTACGGTGTACTATTTGTAAAGCACAGTAACCACAATGCCTACCACACTTTTAAATGTTTTTTGTGAAGTAATTGTAATTCAGTATTTTTTTTTTCTGTCTTGCAGTTAGGTCAGATCACTTACGCCAGCAGCTCTTTTAAGAAGCAATCTCTGGTAAAAGCCATCGCTGTATGAACTGTAATTCATAATTAATTTACACATAGTTTTGCTCTCTCTCTCTTTCTTTGGTTCATCATGACATTTTTAAAATCTCATAATTTTGACCAATTCTGTTAGAAAGCTGCTAGAATTAACAGGGAACTTGAACTCAAAGCTCCAAGTGCTGATCTTGAAGAAGCTGTCAAAGAGGCTGAAAAGTCCTTCAATGATTCAATCTTTCACAGTAATGTTGAAGACATTTAGCTATAACTGATTTGCTTTAATCAACGCATCCTTATTGTTAGTGTTAATAATACCTTTCCTTACAGTCCTTCCTCTCAAATATTTTGGTCACAGATTTTGTTTAGCACATTGTCTCAACATGTGTGTATTTCTCTTTGTTTCAGGGTAAAGGGAAGACCAAAGGAAGGCCTGTCATTGGATTTGAATTGGGCCATGTTGTGCATTTCTGGAAAAGACCAAAAGCAAAGGCAAACATTCCAATGGTATGTCAATGTTGGTCTGAGCACCTGGACTGAACTGTACTGCAGTTACATTTTGCACAGCATCTGTACATACCCTACAGCCCCATCAGAAACAACAACCAACAAAGTGTCATGTCGAAGTATTAATAACTAATACAATTTACCAAGCCTTGCATGTCTACTGATTATTTTTTTTATTTCTCCTCTAGTCAACACTCACTCCCATCTCTAACTAGTCATGTGAGAAATCAGACCTTCAGTTAATTTGGCCAAATCAGATCACTTAAAGCTGTTCACACCAAGAGCAAGAATTATAATGACTATTTTAATTGTTTATATTTCACACTAACAGAAAATAACATTCTTTTTATCATAAGCGTATGCTGCAGTTATGTTGTCTGCATTTAAATGCTCAGGCTATTTGTGTGGTGGATTTTGATTGGCTGTCAATGTTTTCATTGTTCAACATCTGGAAAAAAAAATTCTGAAAGAGATTCCAACCATATTGTTTCTGTCATTTTATGTCAAATAGCTGCGGTGTGGACTCATCCTTGGTGTGAAGAGGCGTTTAAACTGCTTACAACAAAACCATCAGCAGGTAATCATATTTAAAATAATTCATTTTAGTTTGCTGTTAAATAATTTTTTTTTTCTAATGCTGCTTGCTTCTCATTCTGTTAAACTTACACAATTCTGCCTATTTCTCTTCATCTTATTTCTTTACTCCCTCACTTAACACATTAGTTTGTGCTCTGTTGAAAAATAGAAGCTTAGAGTTTGCATGATGGCCTTTTCTCAGACTCTGAATAGAAATGTATACAGATGAACTCAGGAGACTGCTAGAGTTGCCCGGGAACTTGAGTTTGAAGTATATAATTATAACTGCTTAATTTATATGTTTAAACAACAATAATAATTAAAAATTGGGTCAATAAATATTGTATTGTTTTAAAGATGAAGACCAAAAAAAGCAAAGAAAATCAGTCCCGGCAAGCCAGTCCTGATGAATGAGGAATGAACATGGTCTTCTTGTGCCCAAACACAGAGCTGAAAATTTGCACATTTCTACTGGTATGTATGTATTCAAGCAATGTAGTTATACGGGTTGGGGTTAGGGTTATATGGGGTATAGCAATGGATGTTAATCTCTCAAAAGACAGCCGTTACCATTTTTCACATGCACTTTTTTTTTTTTTTTTTATAGCTCCTAGAATTGGCAAATCAACTGTGCTATCATCTCTGGAATTTGGGCAGGATTGGCCAAATATGGTGAGTACTAACACCTGCACCTATTCATCAACACTATTTCTCTGGAATTATTGTTGACTTATTGTTTTGTTTGTTTGAAGGAGGGTGAAGCCAGTTGACCATATCAATTCAATGGCCACCAGATGCAGCATTGCAGCCTGAAACCGCCAGTAAACTGCGATGAGGACTGCATTCCTGAACAATTCTACTGTGACAGCTCAGATGTTACGGCCCGTAAAAGTAAACTTCACAAATGACAACTGCAAAATAGTTGTGAAGGGATCCATTTGGCTCATATCTCCAACAAGAATCAATGGTAAGTCCAATGCAACAATTAAAAATAAAGATATATATTGTTTATTAATTTACAACACCCTAAATACATGTTATGTCCCTCCAGGATATTTACATCAGTTGGTGTGTGAGGAAAGCATAGAGGACCATCAGAGACTCCAGCCACCAGAGCCATGGATTTTTCTCATCGTTACCATCAGGCAGAAGTTATTGCAGAACCTGCACCAGCAGACACATTTTTCCACAGGCAATTAGACTGCACTGAACTTATACCAGAAACAATACACAGCACATCAAGCTCATATGCACTGCTCTCTATCAGTTGCACTGTCTGGACTCTAACTCGCTATTATTCTGCACCATGACATTCTGTTTGAACTGATTCATTCCACACTGCACTGCAAAGGTATGCGTACTGTGATTATTGTTTTAATTTCATGCTCTCTGTATAGCATACTATTTACCTTATTGTTCTCTACCTGTATTGAGTCCCTTATATGTGTGTGTTGCCTGCATTGAGCATTTGTTGTCTATACTTTCATGCTGCAGTTTTCACAAAAAAATGTCACCACCTGTACACTTGTGATCATGGTATTGTGACAATAAAGTGATATGATTTAAATTGGTCACATGTCTTTTGTCCGTCAGTTGTACTGTAGTGTGCTGGATAACAACTTCAAATTGTTCATGACATGGAAGGAGATTATTAAGATAGGGATATGGATAAGCAAGCAAGAGGAAGAAAACCAAGAGAGCTCTGATGATGAGCAGGAAACTGAATGTGATTCTATGATGCTCAAGACATTTAACCATGCATGCATTTGGGAGGTTTCATCTGGTTAAAATAATATGGTTTTAACATAACCCATTTTTATTTCTCTTGAATATCATTTGTCTTAATAGGCTACTTTAGCTGTCTTTATGATGTAGCACAAAGTATTGGATAATAAAGTATGGTAAATATTCTTTATTAGGAATGTTTGGTAAATACACCATTTAATTGTGTAAACAATACACATAATTACCATGAGTGTTTTAATCAAGATGCGACATTTGGTCATATTAATGACATTCAATACATGAAGGGAAGGCTGAAAGATTCATTAGAAGAGACTGCATGGACTACAGTATATTGCTACAGGCACTTTATGCACAGCTGAGGGTGATGGACCAGGGAAAGATCAACATCAATCCTGTACTGTATAATAAATAAGATGAGCATGCACATTACTGATGTTTTGCAAAGATGGACAAAGATGAGGAATATTTGACAAAGATACAAATGATGTCTTTTATATTATGATCCTTTGCATTGCATGAATTGTATAGCTTTTGCATAAACCACACGGTCTGTACCTTGTCTTACTGAATGACACACTGACATTGTGTGATAGTACAAAGAAGTGTCACAATATGTATTGATTGTTTAAACTGGTGTCTTCATTTCCTGTCATCACTCAATTCTTGCTCCTGATCTAATGAAATAAATGGACACAATTCAATTAGGAAATGTCTATTCTTATTCTAAGAAAACTATGACTTTCAACTTACATATTGGCAAATTTTTGAAAAGACAATCTAAAAAATGTGACTCAGCACAGTGTGCTGTCCATGATGAGAATAGATTTGTGTGTTTTGACTGCCCTTCAATCCCCAGGGGCCCAGTAGAGTCCCATGGAAGAGCAAAAAAATGAACATTTCAAATGGCTGTAAATCAGTGTCTGATTATAATGTCAAAGAGAAAATTGGCAGGACAACTACTTATGCTATGTTAATTACATATTGTTGGACACAGTTTTCAAACATTCATGGAAAGGTGGTATAAAGGTGTTTTAAAAAATGATCTTAGTAAAAAACCAAATTTCAGCATGCCTCTTAAATATGTCATAGATATTTGCACAGTGTACTTGTTTAGATAAACCTTTGTTCAAAAAAGATTGCATTTTCCACTATTTTAATAATAAACATTTTAAACTACATTACCCACAAACCTCTGCCATTCTATCTATAGAACACGAAAAAAATGGCGCTGTTATTTGTAGTTTAATTAAGATCTGCTTAGGGTTAGGGTTACGATCTCGGTAAATTAGGAAGTTCTCACAACATAGCAACACTTCGTTGTTAACTGAAGGTATTACTGATGTAATAAGAGCAACACGGACTTTGTAACATTAAGCGTTGTTTTTCATTTGGATTAAAAGATAGTCCAATCACAGCGAGTTCCAAATGGCAACCAAATTGAACAGAGTCGTCTCGTTTGCTTGTCCAAATATGGTCATTTATGACATGATCTTCCAGGTTCTTGTGGCAAATACAGATAATCAGTTCAATATTTATTTGTCCCCACTCAACATAAAACTGGAACAACAGATTGGATAGTTTGGTTAACTTGATGCAGCAATAGATTTATTGATTACCAGGATTATTTTATTTTATTTTTTAAAATAAGGGCATAATGGTTCCCATAGTAAATTATGTTCACACTAATATAAATTTATGTACAATATTTAAACTCAAAACTTTGATATAAATTGCTGTGAACAATAATTCAAAATGTTTCATTTGCTTTCAAAACAAAAAACATGCACCTCTAATGATTAAACATGAAGCTTTTTTCTACTGTTTAATTGTGCTTCTGTAACATTTACAGTGTATTAAGGGTAAACAATTAATCACTTCTGTTTCCTGGAAATGGACCTTACAAAATTGCAATTCTTAGACCTGCCAGATGAACTATAAGAATAATAAAAAATAATGAATCACACATTTTGTAGTCATTTCCCAATGTTTATTGACATATCAAACTTTTCACAGATAAAAAGTGCCCAGAACAGCATTCTCTCTCTCCAGTTTGTGCCATTACGGAAAAAAAAAAAAGACAAAACAAGCAGTTGATTGTATTTGAAATGCATTTGTATAGAGGTAATTAAGAAATAGGCAATAGAAAACCCCTTAAAAAGATTGTCTAATAGTCAAAAATAAAAAGAGAATTTGTTTGCAGAAAACGTTAAGATGCCAAATAATATTCAATGCTTCTGTTTAACAAACTAATAGGCAAACGATGATTAGAACAATATTTCAATATTTTACAATTATTACCTTTAAAATATATCTGTCCTGTAATCGTTGTTTGCTTCTATTGTGACTAAATGCAAGACAAATTACTGGTTAATAACAATTATAATTTTATTATTATTTGACTTTCTCCTCTACA
The DNA here is from genome assembly GCF_049309525.1 of Garra rufa. Lineage (NCBI taxonomy): Eukaryota > Metazoa > Chordata > Actinopteri > Cypriniformes > Cyprinidae > Garra > Garra rufa. Next base: position 44,432,594 of record NC_133377.1, on the reverse strand, counting down.
GGCAACACCCTCATCTCTACTGTGGACACTCCTGTCACTATCACTATATGTATATATATCAGTAGTCTGTGAGAAATCCTGCAAGACAGGAAGAAAGAGAATTTATCACATGATGAACAACAAAAACATTGACAACAGATGGCAGATGACTGTAGCGTGTATAACAGTAAACAGAACGCTATCGTCCGTTGGTGTGGATGCTAAAATAGTTCTTATTGTTGTTCTTGCTCTTGGTAAGGACAGCTTTAAGCAATCTGATTTGGCCAAATTTACTAATGATCTGATTTGTGACAAGATAAACTAGCATTTCCAGACTTGTGCTTCTTAGACAGATGTGTTAAATAAAAATCAACATAGAAAGAAAGGCAGACTCTGAGGTGTGGGCAGATATCATGTACTGTTAGAACAGGAAGAGGCAGTGAAAATTTGTAAAGGTTAATATAGAGAGAATATGATGGACTTAATATAAACTGGATTGGTATAAACACTCTGACTACTTACAATGGACACAATTAACATGAGAGTTGAGGCAATGGCCAATGACACAAGTACAAGTGAAAAATCATGGAATATTATATGAGTACACTTGTACAATATCATATACATTTGCTGGCTTGGTAAATTGTATGAATTATTAATACTTCGACATGACACTTTGTTGGTTGTTGTTTCTGATGGGGCTGTAGGGTATGTACAGATGCTGTGCAAAATGTAACTGCAGTACAGTTCAGTCCAGGTGCTCAGACCAACATTGACATACCATTGGAATGTTTGCCTTTGCTTTTGGTCTTTTCCAGAAATGCACAACATGGCCCAATTCAAATCCAATGACAGGCCTTCCTTTGGTCTTCCCTTTACCCTGAAACAAAGAGAAATACACACATGTTGAGACAATGTGCTAAACAAAATCTGTGACCAAAATATTTGAGAGGAAGGACTGTAAGGAAAGGTATTATTAACACTAACAATAAGGATGCGTTGATTAAAGCAAATCAGTTATAGCTAAATGTCTTCAACATTACTGTGAAAGATTGAATCATTGAAGGACTTTTCAGCCTCTTTGACAGCTTCTTCAAGATCAGCACTTGGAGCTTTGAGTTCAAGTTCCCTGTTAATTCTAGCAGCTTTCTAACAGAATTGGTCAAAATTATGAGATTTTAAAAATGTCATGATGAACCAAAGAAAGAGAGAGAGAGCAAAACTATGTGTAAATTAATTATGAATTACAGTTCATACAGCGATGGCTTTTACCAGAGATTGCTTCTTAAAAGAGCTGCTGGCGTAAGTGATCTGACCTAACTGCAAGACAGAAAAAAAAAATACTGAATTACAATTACTTCACAAAAAACATTTAAAAGTGTGGTAGGCATTGTGGTTACTGTGCTTTACAAATAGTACACCGTAAAATCAAAGTTACTATGGTAAAACTACAGTTACAGTGGTAAAACCATAGTAAGCATTGTGTTTACTGTGCTTATACTACAAATACCACAGTGAAACTATGGTTACAGTGGTAAAACCACAGTAAGCTAGTGGTTAGTGTGCATATCCTACAAATACTGTTGTAAAACTACGGTTACAGTGGTAAAACCATAGTAAGCATTGTGTTTACTGTGCTTATACTACAAATACCACAGTAAAACTACGGTTACAGTGGTAAAACCATAGTAAGCTAGTGGTAAGTGTGCATATCCTACAAATACTATAGTAAAACTATGGTTACAGTGGTAAAACCATAGTAAGCGTTGTGTTTACTGTGCATATACTACAAATACTATAGTAAAACTACAGTTACAGTGGTAAAACCATAGTAAGCGTTGTGTTTACTGTGCATATCCTACAAATACCACAGTAAAACTACAGTTACAGTGGTAAAACCATAGTAAGAGTTGTGTTTACTGTGCTTATACTAAAAATACTATAGTAAAACTACGGTAACAGTGGTAAAACCATAGTAAGAGTTGTGTTTACTGTGCATATACTACAAATACTATAGTAAAACTACAGTTACAGTGGTAAAACCATAGTAAGCGTTGTGTTTACTGTGCTTATACTAAAAATACCACAGTAAAACTACAGTTACAGTGGTAAAACCATAGTAAGAGTTGTGTTTACTGTGCATATACTACAAATACCACAGTAAAACTACAGTTACAGTGGTAAAACCATAGTAAGCTAGTGGTTAGTGTGCATATCCTACAAATACTATAGTAAAACTACAGTTACAGTGGTAAAACCATAGTAAGCATTGTGTTTACTGTGCTTATACTACAAATACCACAGTAAAACTATGGTTACAGTGGTAAAACTATAGTAAGCTAGTGGTTAGTGTGCATATACTACAAATACTATAGTAAAATTACGGTTACAGTGGTAAAACCATAGTAAGCATTGTGTTTACTGTGCTTATACTACAAATACCACAGTAAAACTACAGTTACAGTGGTAAAACCATAGTAAGCTAGTGGTTAGTGTGCATATACTACAAATACTATAGTAAAACTACAGTTACAGTGGTAAAACCATAGTAAGCATTGTGTTTACTGTGCTTATACTAAAAATACCACAGTAAAACTACAGTTACAGTGGTAAAACCATAGTAAGAGTTGTGTTTACTGTGCATATACTACAAATACCACAGTAAAACTACAGTTACAGTGGTAAAACCATAGTAAGCTAGTGGTTAGTGTGCATATCCTACAAATACTATAGTAAAACTACAGTTACAGTGGTAAAACCATAGTAAGCATTGTGTTTACTGTGCTTATACTACAAATACCACAGTAAAACTATGGTTACAGTGGTAAAACTATAGTAAGCTAGTGGTTAGTGTGCATATACTACAAATACTATAGTAAAATTACGGTTACAGTGGTAAAACCATAGTAAGCATTGTGTTTACTGTGCTTATACTACAAATACCACAGTAAAACTACAGTTACAGTGGTAAAACCATAGTAAGCTAGTGGTTAGTGTGCATATACTACAAATACTATAGTAAAACTACAGTTACAGTGGTAAAACCATAGTAAGCATTGTGTTTACTGTGCTTATACTACAAATACCACAGTAAAACTACAGTTACAGTGGTAAAACTATAGTAAGCTAGTGGTTAGTGTGCATATACTACAAATACTATAGTAAAACTACAATTACAGTGGTAAAACCATAGTAAGCTAGTGGTTAGTGTGCATATACTACAAATACTATAGTAAAACTACAATTACAGTGGTAAAACCATAGTAAGCTAGTGGTTAGTGTGCATATCCTACAAATACCACAGTAAAACTACAGTTACAGTGGTAAAACCATAGTAAGCTTTGTGGTTAGTGTGCTTATACTACAAATACCACAGTAAAACTACGGTTACAGTGGTAAAACCATAGTAAGCTAGTGGTTAGTGTGCTTATACTACAAATACCACAGTAAAACTACGGTTACAGTGGTAAAACCATAGTAAGCTAGTGGTTAGTGTGCATATACTACAAATACTATAGTAAAACTACAATTACAGTGGTAAAACCATAGTAAGCTAGTGGTTAGTGTGCATATCCTACAAATACCACAGTAAAACTACAGTTACAGTGGTAAAACCATAGTAAGCTTTGTGGTTAGTGTGCTTATACTACAAATACCACAGTAAAACTACGGTTACAGTGGTAAAACCATAGTAAGCTAGTGGTTAGTGTGCTTATACTACAAATACCACAGTAAAACTACGGTTACAGTGGTAAAACCATAGTAAGCTAGTGGTTAGTGTGCATATACTACAAATACTATAGTAAATCTACAATTACAGTGGTAAAACCATAGTAAGCTAGTGGTTAGTGTGCATATACTACAAATACTATAGTAAAACTACAATTACAGTGGTAAAACCATAGTAAGCTAGTGGTTAGTGTGCATATACTATAAATACTATAGTAAAACTACAGTTACAGTGGTAAAACCATAGTAAGCATTGTGTTTACTGTGCTTATACTACAAATACCACAGTAAAACTACAGTTACAGTGGTAAAACTATAGTAAGCTAGTGGTTAGTGTGCATATACTACAAATACTATAGTAAAACTACAATTACAGTGGTAAAACCATAGTAAGCTAGTGGTTAGTGTGCATATACTACAAATACTATAGTAAAACTACAATTACAGTGGTAAAACCATAGTAAGCTAGTGGTTAGTGTGCATATCCTACAAATACCACAGTAAAACTACAGTTACAGTGGTAAAACCATAGTAAGCTTTGTGGTTAGTGTGCTTATACTACAAATACCACAGTAAAACTACGGTTACAGTGGTAAAACCATAGTAAGCTAGTGGTTAGTGTGCTTATACTACAAATACCACAGTAAAACTACGGTTACAGTGGTAAAACCATAGTAAGCTAGTGGTTAGTGTGCATATACTACAAATACTATAGTAAATCTACAATTACAGTGGTAAAACCATAGTAAGCTAGTGGTTAGTGTGCATATACTACAAATACTATAGTAAAACTACAATTACAGTGGTAAAACCATAGTAAGCTAGTGGTTAGTGTGCATATACTATAAATACTATAGTAAAACTACAGTTACAGTGGTAAAACCATAGTAAGCATTGTGTTTACTGTGCTTATACTACAAATACCACAGTAAAACTACAGTTACAGTGGTAAAACTATAGTAAGCTAGTGGTTAGTGTGCATATACTACAAATACTATAGTAAAACTACAATTACAGTGGTAAAACCATAGTAAGCTAGTGGTTAGTGTGCATATACTACAAATACTATAGTAAAACTACAATTACAGTGGTAAAACCATAGTAAGCTAGTGGTTAGTGTGCATATCCTACAAATACCACAGTAAAACTACAGTTACAGTGGTAAAACCATAGTAAGCTTTGTGGTTAGTGTGCTTATACTACAAATACCACAGTAAAACTACGGTTACAGTGGTAAAACCATAGTAAGCTAGTGGTTAGTGTGCTTATACTACAAATACCACAGTAAAACTACGGTTACAGTGGTAAAACCATAGTAAGCTAGTGGTTAGTGTGCATATACTACAAATACTATAGTAAATCTACAATTACAGTGGTAAAACCATAGTAAGCTAGTGGTTAGTGTGCATATACTACAAATACTATAGTAAAACTACAATTACAGTGGTAAAACCATAGTAAGCTAGTGGTTAGTGTGCATATACTATAAATACTATAGTAAAACTACAGTTACAGTGGTAATGCTTAGGCTAATGTCAATCGTAGGCTAACGTTAGCAGCCGTGCTAACTATTCCACTAAGCTTCCGTTTTAACACATGACCCCATGGAAGTGATGCAGAAACACCGAAATAATTAAAATAATGAAAAGATTGTCGCGGTCACTTACCTGCTTGAAGGTGTACACGTATCAGGTGGACTGGTCGAACTGAGCCTGGCTGGTGACGTAATTGCCGTAGAAGATGCTGCGTGGTATTTGTACGCAACTGCTCTCCATCGAAGTTAAAGGATAAATCCAGACGAGACGTGTGTCTTTGGCACCTTAAAAATGTGGAATTAACAAGTTTAATACAAACGTTTTGTATGCTGAGAAGACCGAGCACTGTTTAATTTGCTTTCTAACCTTTAATAAACGTGTATTTAAAACGGAGGAAAAAAATACACATTAGCGCCTCTAGTGGACGGTTCACCCGAAAAGTGCAGCCAAATGTACCTGGAGATACGTATTTCAGGTTCTGCAGAAATGTAGGCAGAGTCACGTATTGCCAATGAGCCTGGGTTGGATAAGTCCCTTTTCAGTTATCAGAAATGTTCTCATTTATCTCATGATTTCATTTGAAGTTTTTAAGATCATTGCACACTGAGTCTGAAATTTTTGCACATTACAAAACAAAAACGACCTCACAACCTCAATCACATTTACACACTGCCTCTGAAACTTTTGTCCATCATAAAACAATTTGGATCAGGTTCGATTTTCTGCATTTTTGCATCCATAGCAAGCATTTTGATAGAAAGGAATGACGAAAACTAAAAAAAAAAAAAAAAAAAACGCATTTAAAATTTTCGGACTCAGTGTGCAATGACCTTTAGTTGAAGTCAATGGTATGATCTACTTTATTGTAATAGGGAATTGTATTAAAAAAATAAATAAAATCCAATACAAATGGAGTAAACTACTTAATTTAGTGAGTATACCATAATTGACAACATGTGGTTTGATTCCATGCAGCAGCCATTTAGTAAAATGCATTTTTCATGAAAATTGTCACTGGTGTTACTGTTACTGGTGTTACCCATAAGAAATCAGTATATCAGGTCTTATGTGTTTTAAGTCAAGTCAAGATTATTTATACAGCGCTTTTTACAATACAAGATGTGTCAAAGCAACCTTACAGTATTAAAATAATAAAATAAAATGTCAAAAATAATGCAAGAGTTCCATATTGCAACAAAGTCAAATTGGAGAGGACTCATCTGGTTCCCATGGCCTTGTGCCGGTGGCCGTTTAGGATAGGAGTTCTTAGTTGACACGGTATCCGCTGACATTCGGCTGTAGGTGTTGATCCACCATCTGCTCTAGGTTTGGACTGGATCCGGGGGACTTCAGTGACCATCTGATCTGGATACGGACTGGATCTGGTGGCTATGGTGACCTGGGAATAAGAAACAAACAGACTAATATTAATGTAGATGCAAGAGTTCCAAGTTGCCACAAAATAAGATTGGAGAGGACTCATCTGGTTTTCGCTGTCTTGCTTCGTCTAAGTGATGAGGTCTTCACTGATGATCTGTCTTTGATGTGGTCTCTGCTGTAGAGGATATCTCTGGGTGCTGATGGGCACGGACTGGATCCGGGAGACTGCAGTGAACGTCTGATCTGGATACAAGTGGCTACGGTGACCTCTGAATAAGAAGGAAAGATACTAATATTAGCATAGATGCCATTCTTCTTCTGATGCAACGAGTACATCAGGTGTTATAGGAAGTGTCCCTGGTTCCGGTTGACCTAAATAATGCAGCCTAACAATCCTTTAACAGATTTGGATTATAGAAATGTGTTAAGTGTAGGCCAGGTTAAAGAGATGTGTCTTTAATCTAGATTTAAACTGACAGAGTGTGTCTGCCTCCCGAACAGTGTTAGGTAGATTGTTCCAGAGTTTAGGCACTAGATAAGAAAACGATCTGCCGCCCGCAGTTGATTTTGATATTCTAGGTACTATCAAATGGCGAGAGTTTTGAGAACGCAGCAGACGTGAAGGACTATAATGCGATAGGAGCTCGCTCAAGTACTGAGGAGCTAAACCATTCAGGGCTTTATAAGTAATTAGCAAGATTTTAAAATCTATCCGATGTTTAATAGGGAGCCAGTGCAGTGCTGACAGAACCGGGCTAATATGGTCATACTTTCTAGTTCTAGTAAGAACTCTAGCTGCTGCATTTTGGACCAGCTGGAGTTTGTTTATTAAGCGTGCAGAACAACCACCCAATAAAGCAACCCTTGAGGTCATGAACGCATGGATTAACGTTTCTGCATTTGACATCGTGAGCATAGGTCGTAATTTCGATATATTTTTGAGATGAAAAAATGCGGTTTTGCAAATGCTAGAAATGTGGCTTTCGAAGGAGAGATTGCTATCGAATAGGACACCTAGGTTCCCGACTGATGACGATGAATTGACAGAGCAGTCATTGAGTATTAGACTGTGTTTTAGGTTATTACATGCGGAGGTTTTAGGTCCAATAATTAACAGCTCTGTTTTTTCAGAATTTAGCAGTAAGAAATTTCTCGCCATCCAATTTTTTATTTCAACTATGCATTCTGTTAGTTTTTCAAATTGGTATGTTTCGCCGCGCTGCGAAGAAATATAGAGCTGCGTATCATCAGCGTAACAATGAAAGCTAACACCGTGTTTCCTGATGATATCTCCCAAGGGTAACATATAAAGCGTAAAAAGTAATGGCCCTAATACTGAGCCTTGAGGTACTCCATACTGCACTTGTGATTGATATACCTCCTCATTCACTGCTACGCATTGATGCCGGTCAGATAAGTACGATTCGAACCAAGCCAGTGCATTACCACTAATGCCAACATAATTTTCAAGTCTATTTAAAAGAATAATGTGTGTCACTGGTGTTACTGTTTTGTGTGTGTGTGTGTGTGTGTGTGTGTCACATTAAATAAAGCAATCTCATTTCTTGCATTTTCATTATTTTTCTGTAACTCTGACTACATGTGCTTTATTTCATAAAAACCTTTAATATTGCCAAAGGAGGTAACACCAGAAAAAAAAATGGTACATGTAGTCTTTAAAGGGGTCATCAGATGCCCATTTTCCACAAGTTAATATGATGCTTTAGGGTCCTAATGAAAAGTTTGTAATATAAATATTGTAATATAAAATTCTCTATGGTAGTTAAAAAAAACACACTAATTTTACCTGGTAAAAAATGCCTCTGTTCTCAGTGAGCGATATCAGTTGGGGGTATAGTTGTATAGTTTGGGGGGAAATGGCACTTGGGGGGCTTTAAAGACACTGTACAACCCCATCCATTTAATGCGGTTAATGCGAATAATGGGAGATGGAAATGCATATTGAGATATCATAACCTGACTGACCAGCATCTGAAATGTTGTTCCCGAAAAACAGCATCTTCCTCCGAAAGTAATGACTGAATTTATTGTGCAAGTAATTTATTATATATGAACATGACTAAATTCCCTGGCTTCTCTTTCTCTTTTTTAGTGACATCTTATCGGAAAGGGATGATTTTGTTCTCTTTGACTCGTTGGATAGAACCTGTGTTTATTCACAAATGTTTCGTGTGATAAAAAATATAAACTCAGAGGAAAACCACAAGGGTTTATGGCGACATTTAGGACAGAGCCAGACTTGTTCACACGCTGAACTAAAAATAAAGAGCTGCTTTGTCTTTGACAAATCATAGAAGACATTTCCAAGTTTTGTTTCCAACAGTGGATTACAGATAAACATCCACTTTCTGTTCTCGGATGAGTGTCTGAATGACTCGAAGCGAATTGCAAACAGGTTTTTCCAAATGGATCAGGTAGAGAGTGTTATATGCATTCAAATGTTATTTCAGTGAAATATTTTACGAAATTTATATTTATATTATATACAAAACTGTATATTTGAAGTCAGTAGTGTCCAAATGACACTGGACCTTCAAAACATCATCTGTTAAAAAAAAAAAAAAAAGACTTTGGTCACAAGAAATGGAAATGTTGAAATACTAAGAAATCTGGAGTGCCTGAAACTACATAAAAACCCAGCAGAATTTCCCCGTTTTGTTCTAGTTAGTCAGCTGTCCAGTGTATATTATAAAAAATACTTACTTGAAATAAATTAAATGTTAACTGAAATAAAACATCAAATAAAAACATTTCTAATTTTCATTTAGTTTAACATGATGTAATAAAATAACTACAACTCAAACTGAAAAAAAAAAACACAAAACAAAATAACAAATAAAACAAAACTAAACTAAACTACCAAAACAAAAAATACAAAAATCAAATAGAATTCAAAATATGCAGAAAAACACTGCAGTGAACAGGTTTTGTGTTTCCTTTTGTATCTGACTGATGAAAGGATTCTTTATGGAAAACTTGGCTCATAAACTGAGATTAAACAGCTAATGTAAGAAACCTGTGCTGATGAAAAGAAAACAAGCTGGTTAAAAGATTGGAGCCAGGATTTGACTATAATAAAGCATGAGGACAGAATGACAAGCCAAGGCTGGTTATTTTTGACTGGAAACACCACAAGTGCACCACAAGCGGGAGGGGAAAAAAATTCCAAAAACGTAAATGATCCCAATTTCTTGGTTGTCAGTCACAGCCTGTGTGCGTAAGTTTTAGTCCAATGAAATAACATCGACAAGCATTTCCAGGAAAAAGGAAATCCTCTCCGTGTCAAAATGACTGAACACAGGATGAGGCTTACAGTAACTGAGCACTGAAGCTGAACGCCTCACGCTGCCTGATCGCTCAACCGTTTGTCTCTCAAAGTGCAGATGGAGGTCAGAGCTATTCAGGTTTCTCTATTATGACAGATGAATGAGCAGAAACAATAAAGCCCTTAATTGTCTGACCTCAGGCTTCGTGGCTCATTCCCTGGAAACCCATCTTTAAACAAAGAAATATTGACTCCGAATGAAGTCACTTCTGAGACACCTTCACAGGAAGAAGATTAAAAACACACTTACCCAACCAGCCACACCTGTCAAATCAACTACAAAACAAGCTGCAAAGTTCGGGATCAGTAAGACTTTGAATGTAAAGTATCTTAAACTCATCAAAGTTTTATTTATTTGATCGAAAATACAGAAAAAAGTAACAACAGGAAATATTATTGTAATTCAAAATATTATTTTTTTATTTTAATATACTTTAATAAAATTAAATTAAAATATAATTTATTTCTGTGATGCGAAGCTGAATTTTCATCAGCCATTACTCCGGCATTCAGTGTCACATGATCCTTCAGAAATCATTCTAATAGGCTGATTTATTACTTTTTTATTTTATTTTTTATTATCAATGTTGAAAACAGTGCTGCTTAATTTTTTTTTTGCAACCTGTGATTCTTTTTTTAGGATTCTTTGATGAATAAAAATTTAAAAAGAGCATTTATTCACATATTGTTATTCACTTTTTATTAATTTAACACATCCTTGCTGAATAAAAGTATTCATTTCTTTCAAAGAGAGAAGGAAACAATTAATGACGCCAAACTTTGAACAAGGTGTTTATTGTTTTAAATAAAAGCTGTTCTTTTTAACATTTTGTTGATCAAAGAATCCTGAAAAAGGCATCACAGGTTCCACAAAAAATATTAAGCAGCACAACTGTGTCCAACATTGATCAGTATATTAGACTGATTTCTGAAGGATCATGTGGCACTGCAGCAATGATACTGAAAATTCAGCTTTGCATTACAGAAATAAATTATATTTTAAAGTATATTAAAATAGAAAACCACTATTTTAAATTGCATTAACATTCAACAATATTACAGTTTTTTTCTGTATTTTTAATCAAATAAATGCTCTTGATGGGCAGAAAAGTCTCCTTTAAAAACCATTAAAAATATGATCCTGATCCTAAACTTGAGTGGCAGTGTGTGTGTGTGTGTGTGTGTGTGTGTATTTATATATATTATATATATTCACAAAAAAAAAAAAAAAAAAACACTTAAATAAAATAAAAAATTAATATAAGATGAAAAACTTTAAACAAAAATTAGAAATATTGCCTTGGCAATTAACAGAAATAAATGTAAGCTGAAACACTAAAATGACTGGGTTTACTGGAAAGATGAAAAAAATTAAATTGATCTAAAACGCAAACTAAAATAATAATAAACCAAAATGTACGAAATTAAATAAAAAAATACCACATCAAATTATAGCATAAAATAAAAACTGAAATTAGAAAAAAAAAGCTAATTCAAAACATAAACAGTGTAATACCGAGTGATTTACTCAGTTTTGTCTTGTTTTTCACTATAAATATCTAAACATCCTTAAATCAAGATATATCTACTAAAAAAAGCAAAATGACTTGAGATATTAATTCCTATTTTCTGAAAAAAAGGTATAAAAAATGTCATTTTGCTTCTCCAGTAAATGTATCTTAATTCAAGAATCAATTCTTGCACTGAAAAAAAAAAAGTAAGAAAGCCATTTTTTGCAGTAAATAGACTTGTTTTTACATACAGCTATTTAAAAATACTATGACGTAACCCTAGCAGATAACCTCTATCTATTTTACTTCTTTTATATTCTATTATCCCAAACTGAAATCCCAAAAAGGAGGTTTTGGGAGGTTTATTTCACCTCAGGGTATGAATCTACAGAGCTATGATCTGCTTTAGGACACATCAATTTAAAACCAGCCGGTTTATTATTGTGATTATTTTTAATTGATGTGTTCTAAAGAAGCGACAAGAGGACTCTGGCCTCTTGAACACCCAGACTAACCCTAATCAGACCAGACAGGCGTTTCCTAAACCCATTGTGCGATGATTAGAGCCGCCTGATGATTGTGGCCAAAAACATTAACATTGACAGATACTGCATTTCTCAGCAGCAGCCCAGTCTGATCTCATGCATTAAGACTCGCATGGTTCCTGGAAATCGAAGAAGAAAAAAAAAAAGGCAAGAAATGTGAAGTTATTTTAATGGGTTATGACACATTTCAAATGAAATATTTATTACTCTGAAATCAGAATACGTTCAAACCATCACAAACCCTCATGAATCTGCACTTTATTTGAACCTTGAATCATTATTTTATACAAAATAAGTCATAGTTTGCTACATTGAAACTGAAACCATATTGCACTGCAATGTCAAAGATTTGAATGTTACCATGTCATTACTGCATTTACCCATTTTTATCAAATTAAAATTGAGAAATTTAAAATAAAACATTACACATTAAAAATATCTATATATTTTTTTTCAATACTGATTTTGAATATATCACTGTATGAAATTTACAAAAGCATATAACCTGAGAATTACGAGTATTAACTATGGAAGCCCGTTTCGGCCACTGAATAAAATATAAAAGAAGTTTATTGCGACTCATCTCACAATTCTGACTTGTTTCTCAGAGCTGTGAGATATAAATGTACAATTGTGAGTTATTTATATGCAGAATTGCGAGATGTATAACTCTTGATAAGTACTGAGAGAAAAAGGCTGAATTGCAAATTTATATCTTACAATTCTGACTTTATAACTCGCAATTGTGCGTTTATACCTCACAGTTCTGAGAAAAAAAGTCAGAATTACTTTTTTTTTTCATTTTTTAGTCAATGGAGGAAACGGGCTTCCATAATTAACCCCATTGGAATGTAAACACATTTCTTTGCGTTTATAACTCACGATTGCTCAAAATAGTCTACATTTATGAAGCCCACATGTTTATTCCTAACAAAACAAAATAAATATTAGTTTTCAAACTAAATAAAATAATTTTTCATGCATAAACTGTTACTTTTAGATTAATCAGTTTTTCATGCCACAATGGTTCATCAGTAGACGTATATGTTCAGAATTCACATAAAACACAATTCAGTCCAAAAATGTGTGAGATATGGGGAAAAGGCTAAATACATTTTACAACGTTTTTTTTTGACAATAATATAACTTCACAGATCATTTTACAGAAAGTATTGAACATCTTTAAAAAAAATTATTGTAGCAAATCTGAAAAAGAAAAGAAAAGCGTATTTTGAGAGCCTTAAAACATTTGCAAAGTTTTGTTTCCTTACTAAGAACTAGGCATTTTTTAGGTATTTTATGCATCTTTTCTAGGTCAAAAAGGGCCTGAATGTGTTATGAGGGTCAAATAAATATATAAACACAAAACTGTGAACATATCAGTCTTGAACTGAAAACTGAACTTTATAACTCGTAATTGTGAATTCATTTCTCACAGCTCTGAGAATTGCGAGACGTCAACTCAAAATTGTGAGAAAAAAAGTCAGAATTGTGAGATAAATGTCACAATTACTTTTTTATTCAGTGGAGGAAACTGGCTTCCGTAATTAACCCCATTGGAATAAATGAACTGTAAATAAATTTCTTTGAGTTTATAACTGACGATTACTCAAAATGGTCTACATTTATAAAGCCCAAATATTTATTTCTAACAAAACAAAATACGTATTAGTTTTCAAACTAAATAAAGTAATTTTACATGCATAACCTGTTACTTTTAACACATAAAACACAATACAGTCTAAAAATGTGTGATATATGCGGAAAAGGCTTAATATATTTTACAATGTTTTTTTGACAATAATAAAACTTCACAGATCGTATTACAGAAAGTATTGAACATCTTTAAAAAAAATTATTGTAGCAAATTAAAAAGAAAAGAAAAGTGTATTTTGAGAGCCATTTGCAAAGATTTGTTTCCTTACTAAGGAATTTTTATGCATCTTTTCTAGGTCAAAATGGGCCTGAATGTGTTATGAGGATCAAATAAATATATAAACACACAGATCAAAACACAGACTCAAGCTTTGGGATGAATGGCGGCGGTGGGGCGGGTCTTCAGACGCAGGAGCTCAGCGATTGGACGCTTGCCGTCCTGAAAAAAGTCCAGTCCGGTGATCCACTCCACATCTCTGACGCGTGATTGGTGCATCCACATGAGAGGCTCCACCCACTGCGCCTCCGGCTGGCCATCCTGCACACAAACAGAGGTTTCACGTGAACTCTCGTGTTGTCAGGTGTCTGTCGTTGTTCATGTCACGGGTTCAAAAAATACAGAAGCAGCTGAGACCAGAACAATGAGCGGTGACCTTTTTGTTCTGTTGGTGAGCATCATGGAACACACCTGCGTCACCGCCACGATCAAGCCCAGTCATATTCACCTGCATTTCTATTATATTTGACAATACACAGTGTTTCAAAGCGGTGCTTCATGGAAAATCATGACGTTCATGTTCTTAGAGTCACAACTGAGTGTTTATTTTGTATGTATATAGTAAATAATGGTCTATAATTTATATCATTTCAATTAAGGGGAAACTGTTTTTTTCATGCACCTGTCAAGTGTGAGATTTTGGTTTTTCATTAAGTGTTTTTTCAGACTAGTGGAAAGAAAACGTCCAAAAGTCATTGTTAAGTGTTTCTTTTATAGCACTTTATCTATTTGTGCCGATAGATTTCAATTACAATACAGATTTTTAAAGCCCAAGAGTTTTTTCTCCTACACTGAGCCATAAATCTCCACTTCAGTAGCACTTACACACACCACACTGAGCATTTGTATTCCTGTCCATATCCTGAAGGTTTTTACAGAGGGGTTTGTTCATATACAAGTTGCTTGATTTTATACATTTTATTCCCCCCAAAACTGAAAAAAAATATATAGTATTTACTGAATTGTGTCAAAATGAGATCCCCAAAATCCCCTCTGTTTTTTGTACTGGAAATGTATGCAAATTAGTGCATATTTCATTAAATAATGCTCATTTGCATATTTAAACCTAACACTTTAGAAAACATGTAATACAAAAATGTTTGCAACTATCAACGTAATCAGTCAACTGGGTGAGTAAGGTAACATAACTATTAGTTTATTTTTTTTACTCTATTCACCTGCAGTGTCTCGCCCTAATATGCATAAATAAATGAATGATATTTAGAGTGCTACTATGATGCAGTATTAAACTGTAAATATTCCTTTGCATCATTTATTAAAACATTAAAAACGTCATGTGACATCAGAGTACGTCTGACCGATGACATGATTAGGAACAAAACAAAGAAACTGAATCATTCTGATTGTGATTCACACTGATTCATCAAAAAAGAACCAAATGGATTCACGTGACGAAGGGATTTAGTGAATCCACAGCAGTCATGTTTTCAGAAGTGTGTGACAGTGGCTTGAGGCACTGCAGGAACAGGAAGTGAAAGCATGACACTTACAGCGCAGCTCTCCATGTTGTCGCTCTTGTGCGGCAGCAGGAAGGAGACCGTCTGAAGTTCACCAGAACATTCGCTAACCGTCTGTGCGTCGTTCTGACAGCTCGTCAGGACCGCAAAATAATGAGTGGGAATGGGAATAGATGAGCCTGCAACAAACCTGAAAATTAAATAAAAAATGAATGATTACACTGTAAACAATTACATTTATTTATTTTTTAACTTCTGTACTGTGATGTACATCATGTTTAACTAAAACTAAAACTATTGAGAGATTTTCTACAATTGAAATAAAGCTAGAATATTATTAAATTTAGGTTGAAGAAATTTCTAACTGAAAATGAGGTGGGAGGGAATTACATAAAATTACAAAAAATTGAAATAAAATAACATGATGACAAAAAAATTAAAGCTAATTCAAAGCATTCACAAAAAAAAAAAAACTATAATATAAATAAATGTAAGTAATATCAAAATCACACTGGAGAGTAACAGATTATGGAAAAAGTATAAAATGTAGGGTGGACCTCGGGTTCAGTGAATCAGGAATACAGTAATACTTACTCGTGGACCTGCTCTGGAGAGTCAAAGTGTCCGTCAAAGTTGTAGTCGTACACTGGGCCGGTGACCACGTTAATGCCGTTATACTGCGATGCGTATTTGATCAGCAGAACCTCCTGAAAATACTGCCAGACTCCTGCACAAACACACACCATCAGTGACCAGATCCACATGAAAACACCATATAAACACTCACGATTCAAACACTCATGATTCAAATGACCCTGACTCAAATACAATTGATTCAAACATGATTCAAACAAAATCACGATTCATACACGTGACTCAAATAATTGTGACTCAAACACGACTAAAATACTCACGATTGATTTAAACACGATTTAAACTCATGATTCAGACTCATGATTCAAATACTCACGATTGATTCAAACACGATTCAAACAAACTCAAATGATTCAAATAATCGTGACTCAAACATGACTAAAATACTTACGATTGATTTAAACATGATTCATACACTCATGATTCAAACGATCACGACTCAAATACTCACAATTGATTCAAACACAATTCAAACAAACTTATGATTAAACACTCATGATTCAAATGTTCATGACTCAAACACGACTCAAACACTCCCGATTGATTCGAACACGACTCATACACTCATGATTCAAATGTTCATGACTCAAACACGACTCAAACACTCCCGATTGATTCAAACACGACTCATACACTCATGATTCAAATGTTCATGACTCAAACACGACTCAAACACTCCCGATTGATTCAAACACGACTCATACACTCATGATTCAAATGTTCATGACTCAAACACGACTCAAACACTCCCGATTGATTCAAACATGACTCATACACTCATGATTCAAATGTTCATGACTCAAACACGACTCAAACACTCCCGATTGATTCAAACACGACTCATACACTCATGATTCAAATGTTCATGACTCAAACACGACTCAAACACTCATGATTCAAATGTTCATGACTCAAACACGACTCATACACTCATGATTCAAATGTTCATGACTCAAACACGACTCAAACACTCCCGATTGATTCAAACACGACTCATACACTCATGATTCAAATGTTCATGACTCAAACACGACTCAAACACTCCCGATTGATTCAAACATGACTCATACACTCATGATTCAAATGTTCATGACTCAAACACGACTCAAACACTCCCGATTGATTCAAACACGACTCATACACTCATGATTCAAATGTTCATGACTCAAACACTCCCGATTGATTCAAACACGACTCATACACTCATGATTCAAATGTTCATGACTCAAACACTCCCAATTGATTCGAACACGACTCATACACTCATGATTCAAATGTTCATGACTCAAACACTCCCGATTGATTCAAACACGACTCATACACTCATGATTCAAATGTTCATGACTCAAACACGACTCAAACACTCCCGATTGATTCAAACACGACTCATACACTCATGATTCAAATGTTCATGACTCAAACACGACTCAAACACTCACGATTGATTCAAACACGACTCATACACTCATGATTCAAATGTTCATGACTCAAACACGACTCAAACACTCCCGATTGATTCAAACACGATTCATACACTCATGATTAAAATGATCATATCTCAAACACTCATGACTCAAATATGATTGATTCAAACACGATTCAAACAAACTCAAAAATTAATACAAATGATTCAAATAATCGTCACTCAAACATGACTAATATACTCACGATTGATTTAAACATGATTCAAACAAACACATGATTTAAACACTCACGATTCATACAGATGATTAAAATTGTCATGACTCAAACAGTCATGACTCAAATACTCCCGATTGATTCAAACATGATTCAAACCAACTCACGATTCATACACATGACTCATACACGACTAAAATTCTCACAATTGATTTAAACATGATTCAAACACTCACGATTCATACACTCAGGATTCAAATGATCATATCTCAAACACTCATGGCTCAAATATGATTGATTCAAACATGATTCAAACAAACTTATGATTCATACACATGATTCAAATGATCATGACTCATACACAACTAAAATACTCACAATTGAATCAAACACGATTCAAACAAATTCATGATTCAAACACTCATGATTCAAATGATTGTGACTCAAACACTCATGATTAAAATACTCAGGATTGATTCAAAAACTCACAATTCAAACAAACACCCATGAATCAAACACAATTTATACGCCACATATAAACACTCACAATTCAAATGCTCATGATTCAAACACAATTTATATGCCACATATAAACACTCACAATTCAAATGCTCATGATTCAAACACAATTTATACGCCACATATAAATACTCATGATTCAAACACTCACAATTCAAATGCTCATGATTCAAATGCCACAAATGAACACTAACAACTCAACATGATTGAGGATCAAGCAATAATGATTCAAACACCACATATAAACAGTCATGACTCAAACACCATATTTAACACTCATGATTTACTCACAATTCAAAGACTCATGATCCAAACAAACACTCACGACTCAAACACTCACGATTAATAAACTCACAACACAAACACTCACTCTTGAACTGTGGGAAGATGGGCACCACGTTTCCAAGTGTCAGAGCGTCAAACTGATCTTCAGACAAGCTGTTTAGATCTGACAACGCAAACAGGTTAAACACACACAACTTTACTTTTTTATTGGCTTTTATTATTAACTTTTAAAAACATTTGTTAATTGAAAACTAAACTAGAATAAAAAAGTATGAAGAATATACCAAAAATTATTGAATATATAAAAATATTGAAATTTATTTTTACTTAATGAATAAAAAAAAAGAAAAAAAAAACATGAACTTTTTCATTGTTATTGAATAAATTATATAACTTATTTTTTTATGCATAAATAAAACACTGAAGAATTTAATTCTACAACTTGCAACTGAAAAATGAAAAAAAAAAAAATTAGTAAAATATAGCAAAACAGTTAAATAATACTATACACTGGAAGGCAGGACGTAATTCTAATCATCGGTTGTTAATTGGATGTTAAGATGTGGGCATGGGTCTCAAAAGTGTATGAAGATATGTGTGAGATTGAAGGAGTGGAGTTTAAGAGTGCTAAATGAATGGAGAATCCTGCATACATCACCAAAGAGAAGATCCAGTTATGACATTCTGATTGAAATATTACCAGGTCAAAAAAGGTAAAATACACACACACACTTACTGGGTGGGAACAGGAAGGCATGTGTGATGTTGCCAGCATTGTTGTACTGGTCACATGTTGCGCTCTCATTTGCTGGAATCCTAACGTCCGCCCGGAGACAATCTGAGTCGACCGGAGAACTTTCAGCCTACAAACACACAGTTTTGTCATAAGAACCAGATCTGAGCATATTCAGCTGAAAGCATCAGTCATGATGTCCTGGCTGGTTGCCAGAGTACTGCTATGCCACTACTAGACTGTGTGTATACAGGTATGTGCCAAAAAATATGTTGAATATTGAGAGAAAGTTCATTTATTTCAATAATTATTTCCAAAATTAGAATATTTCATGTGACCAATAAAAAAAGGATCTTAAACACACGTTGGCCTCCTGAAAAGTGTTAATGTACTGTATTATGTCCTCAGTACTTTGTTGGGCCAAGTTAAGGTCAGGTGAGTTTGCCGGCCAATCAAGTACAGTTATTCCATGGCTATTAAACCAGGTACTGGTAGTTTTGGCTTTGTGGGCAGGTGCCAAATCCTGCTGGAAAATAACATCATCGTCTCCAAAAAGCTTGTTGGCGGCAGGAAGCATGAAGTGCTCTACAATTTCCTGGTAGACTGCTGCGTGCGTTGACTCTGGACTTGATAAAAGACAATGGATCAACACCAGCACATGACATGCTCCTCAAACCATCACTGACTGTGGAAACTAAACACTGGACTTTAAGCAGCTTGACTTTTGTGCCTCTCCGCTCTTCCTCCAGACTCTGGGACCAGTTCTTTTTCTCCGTAGCCCAGCACAGACGCTTCTGATGTTGTTTTTGGTTCAGGAGTGAATTCTCCAGCTGTAGCCGCTGTCATGCAGACGTCTGTATGTAGTTCTTCTCAGTCTCACTCCTTATGAAGCTCCCCCAGATTTCTGCTTGACAATCCTCTCAAGGCTACGGTCATCCCTGTCACTTGTGCACCACATGTTTCCCTTCCTCTTAACACTCTGTTAATATACTTCAATACTGCGCTCTGTGAGCATCCAGCTTCTTTTGCAAATGCCTTTTGAGATTTTCCTCCTTATGGAGGGTGTGAATGATGGTCTTCTGCACAAGCGTCACGTCAGCAGTCTTCCTCATGATTCTGAAGCTACTAATCCAGACTGAGACAATGTAAAGCCTGAGGAAACCTTTGCAGGTGTTTTGCTATAATTATCTGACTAGATTGGGACACAGGGAGCCTACAATGTTGAACTTTGTCATGATATTCTAATTTTGTCAAATACTGGATTTTTTTTTCTTCAATCCATAATCATGAAAATTGAAACAAATAAAGGCCTGAAATATTTCACTTTGTGTGTAGTGAACTAATATAACATACAAGTTTAACATTTTGAAACAAATTATTGAAATAAATGAACTTTTCCTCGATATAAATTTTTTTTGGCACATACCTGTATATTAGGGCTGTCAAAATGAACGCTCAAATTAATTTTAACAGCACTAATTTTATTACCATGCATGATTAATGCAGTGCACATTTTCTGTTTGACCCATTACCTAGCCCATAGTTACAGATATAGATGCACAATGTTGCCAACCTAGCACAAAGTGTCTAGCAACAATACATAAACACAACTGGACAAACTGCGCACACCTCCCTTTCTTTATATCTTCATCTCCTCTGTTCAGCAAGCGGCAAAGAAGCAGCGCTTTCAATTAAACCAGATATTATGTTGCTTTGAGTGCTTGAAGGGTGCCACTTTTCCGTGCATACTGGCACTTCTGACATGTACTGGTAGTTTTGGTTTTGTGGGCAGGTGCCAAGTCCTGCTGGAAAATAACATCATCGTCTCCAAAAAGCTTCCCGGCAGCAGGAAGCATGAAGTGCTCTACAATTTCCTGGCAGACTGCTGCGTCGACTGTGGACTTGATAAAAGACAATGTACCCACAGAAGCAGATGACATGGCAGAGTCGGTCTACGTTAGGATTGGTGCTGTAGGGTTGATGCATAGAGCCACATACGAGTATGCCAAAACTGCGTATTTTATGCACGTCAAACACATGCATATCATATGCACGCCAAAGTTAATTTCAGAGTATTAATAGCACGCCAAATAGAAACAGAAAATCGTGCTACTGGTACGCATTTTCATGAGACCGGGCTCTTGAATCAGTTCATTATAATGAAAACAATACCTTAAAAATTAAAAGAAGACGGTTTTTGCGATCACATAATTTTAAACGGGTTAACTCCTGGAAAGTCCAAGGATCGTAAAAGCATTCAAACAGTAAGTTAAAAACAATGATAATAATGCAGAGAATAGTGACTTATGCCCAGATGCCATTTTTTTCATTATTTCATATTACTTTGCTTGTCTGACAACAGAAACACTAAAATATAACAATGGAAACAGTTTGGTTGAGAACTTGGCTGCATCAAATTACAGCATGTGGGCACTGAGAGGCAAACAAATGTAATAATCAATGTAGGTTTTGCATGTTCAGAAGAAGTGAGCTGCCCTGTCCTGCAAATAATGTAAACAGGCTTGTGTAAGTAAACTGCTCAGTGCAAAGAAAGAGAAGTAATGGGAACCTGATACTTCTATGTTCTTTCTGTCATGTGTCTAATAGACACGAACAAGTTATTTAAAAAACATCTATGACCTTTGAAACATGTCTAGCCTTCATGCTCTACGTCGAGTATGGTTTCACTAATAATGAACATACATTTGCTTAAAGCATTCATATTTGTCCATGCCCATGTTGACTAGAGTTTTAAAAACTTTTAAAAAATTATTAATTTAAGGTACATTTAGAACAGATAAAAATATGCGATTAATCACAAGGTAACTCATGACGATTATGCGATTAATCGCGATTAAATATTTGAATTGACTGACAGCCCTAGTATTTATGAGCGTGTCTCTCACGGTTTTGTCCAGAGTGAAGGAGCTCCAGATTGGCGTGTGTGTGCGTGTGCTGTAGGCCGTGATGAATCCGTGTTGATGAAGCACACAGTACTCAGCGTCAGACTGCAGAACCCGCGGACGGCCGAACAACATGTGTCGCCGCTCACTTTCCGCCACTGCACACACAGTTAACACACAAACACATGTACTGCATATACAACAATGATGCAAAAAAAAAAATCATCAGCTTTGAAATGTAGATTTATGGTCAATTTTTTAAGTGAAGTGGAACAACTCACTCTCTAGACACTGTATACTCTACCATTCAAAAATTTGGAATAATTGAGATTTGTTGATGTTTTTAAAAGAAGTCTCTTCTGCTCACCAAGGCTGCAATTACTTGACCAAAAATATAGTAAAAATTTGAAATATTATTAGTATTTAGAAAAGCTGTTTTCTGTGTGAATATCTGTTAAACTGTAATTGATTTCTGTGATCAAAGCTGAATTTTCAGCATCATTACTTCAGTCTTTAGTGTCACATGATCATTCTAATATGCGGATTTGCTGCTCAACAAACATTTCTGATTAATAGTAATGTTGAAAACCGTATTTTTGTGGAAGCAGTGATACATTTCTTTTTTTTTAGGATTCAGATGAATAGAAAGTTCAAAAGGACAGCATTTATTTAAAATAGAAATCTTTTGTCACATTATTTTGTTGACAACAGACTGGGGGAAGATGACTGGTGCATGCTGCATTTACAAACGTCTCAGAACAAACCAATCCAGATCAAACACACACAGTCCATTGCGGCCTTTTGTTTAAAAGGTGACCAACAGAAAATGTCAAAGAGTTTCTGCTGAACTTTATCAGCTCTGGTCTGAGTAATCATGACTTTTTATAGTTTACAACATCACGCAATCTCACCGTTATCTCAGCAGTGCTAATAACCCTGGCATGCGTCTGATAAGTCCTGCCAATCTTAAAACAGTCTAAACTTCCTCTTTCAGAAGGTGATTAGAGGAGAAACACCAAAGTCATAGGTTTGATTTTCAGGGAACTGAAAAGATATGCCAAACACGTCAATGTAAATGTTAATAAGCTGGTCTAATGGATCAGATCATTTGCATCAATGCACTTGGCAGATGCTTTTATTCAAAGCGACTTACATTGCATTTATAGTTAACATTTGACTACATCATGCATTCCCTGGGAATCAAATCCATGATTTTGATGTTGCAACCACTATTCAATCTACAGGA
>NC_133377.1:44364443-44401943 GCF_049309525.1 Garra rufa | reverse complement strand
TACATTTAAAAAGTTAAGTTTGGTGGTTTTAAATGTAAACTGATTTTACATTTGAAGGTTTTACATTTTAAAAATGTTTTATGTTTGAAGGTTTTAAATTTTAAAAAATATTTCAAGTTTGAAGGTTTTAAATGTATAAATATTTGTTTGAAGGTGTTACATTTTAAAAAGGTTTTAAATTTAAAAAATATTTTAAGTTTGAACATCTTAAATATAAACAGATTTAAAGTTTGAAGGTTTTAAATTTACAAAGATTTTAAGATTGAAGGTTTTAAATTTTAAAAAGTTAAGTTTGAAGGTTTTACATTTTTAAAAATATTTTAAGTTTGAAGGTTTTAAATTTAAAAAGATTTTAAGTTTGAAGGTTTTAAATTTAAAAAAATATTTTAAGTTTGAAGGTTTTACATTTAAAAAGTTAAGTTTGATGGTTTTAAATGTAAACCAATTTTACATTTGAAGGTTTTGAATTTTAAAAAGTTTTATGTTTGAAGGTTTTACATTTAAAAAATATTTTAAGTTTGAAGGTTTTACATTTAAAAAGTTAAGTTTGATGGTTTTAAATGTAAACTGATTTTACATTTGAAGGTTTTACATTTTAAAAATGTTTTATGTTTGAAGGTTTTAAATTTTAAAAAATATTTCAAGTTTGAAGGTTTTAAATGTATAAATATTTGTTTGAAGGTGTTACATTTTAAAAAGGTTTTAAATTTAAAAAATATTTAAAGTTTGAACATCTTAAATATAAACAGATTTAAAGTTTGAAGGTTTTAAATTTACAAAGATTTTAAGATTGAAGGTTTTAAATTTTAAAAAGTTAAGTTTGAAGGTTTTACATTTTTAAAAATATTTTAAGTTTGAAGGTTTTAAATTTAAAAAGATTTTAAGTTTGAAGGTTTTAAATTTAAAAAAATATTTTAAGTTTGAAGGTTTTACATTTAAAAAATATTTTAAGTTTGAAGGTTTTACATTTAAAAAGTTAAGTTTGATGGTTTTAAATGTAAACTGATTTTACATTTGAAGGTTTTACATTTTAAAAATGTTTTATGTTTGAAGGTTTTAAATTTTAAAAAATATTTCAAGTTTGAAGGTTTTAAATGTATAAATATTTGTTTGAAGGTGTTACATTTTAAAAAGGTTTTAAATTTAAAAAATATTTTAAGTTTGAACATCTTAAATATAAACAGATTTAAAGTTTGAAGGTTTTAAATTTACAAAGATTTTAAGATTGAAGGTTTTAAATTTTAAAAAGTTTTTAAGTTTGAAGGTTTTACATTTTTAAAAATATTTTAAGTTTGAAGGTTTTAAATTTAAAAAGATTTTAAGTTTGAAGGTTTTAAATTTAAAAAAATATTTTAAGTTTGAAGGTTTTACATTTTAAAAATATTTAAAGTTTAAAGATTTTACATTTTAAAAAATATTTTAAGTTTGAAGGTTTTACATTTAAAAAGTTAAGTTTGATGGTTTTAAATGTAAACCGATTTTACATTTGAAGGTTATACATTTTAAAAATGTTTTATGTTTGAAGGTTTTAAATTTTAAAAAATATTTTAAGTTTGAAGGTTTTAAATGTAAAAAATATTTTAAGTTTGAAGATTTTACATTTTAAAAAATATTTTAAGTTTGAAGGTTTTACATTTAAAAAGTTAAGTTTGATGGCTTTAAATGTAAACCGATTTTACATTTGAAGGTTATACATTTTAAAAATGTTTTATGTTTGAAGGTTTTAAATGTAAAAAAATATTTTAAGTTTGAACATCTTAAATATAACCAGATTTCAAGTTTGAAGGTTTTAAATATATAAATATTTATGTTTGAAGGTGTTACATTTTAAAAAGGTTTTAAATTTAAAAAATATTTTAAGTTTGAACATCTTAAATATAAACAGATTTAAAGTTTGAAAGTTTTAAATTTACAAAGATTTTAAGATTGAAGTTTTTAAATTTTAAAAAGTTTTTAAGTTTGAAGGTTTTACATTTTTTTTAAAATATTTTAAGTTTGAAGGTTTTAAATTTTAAAACTATTTTAAGTTTGAAGGTTTTAAATGTAAAAAATATTTTAAGTTTGAACATCTTAAATATAACCAGATTTCAAGTTTGAAGGTTTTAAATGTATAAATATTTTAAGTTTGAAGGTGTTACATTTTAAAAAGGTTTTAAATTTAAAAAATATTTTAACTTTGAACATCTTAAACATAAACAGATTTAAAGTTTGAAGGTTTTAAATTTTAAAAAAGGTTTTAAGTTTGAAGGTTTTAAATTTGAAAAAAATATTTTAAGTTTGAATGTTTGAAATGTAAACAGGTTTTATGTTTAAAGGTTTTACATTTTAAAAAAAATAGGTTTGAAGGTTTTAAATTAAAAAAATATATATTTCAAGTTTGAAGGTTTAAATTTACAAAGACACGTCAGCGGCCAGACAGGCTGTAATTATTTGTAAAGCTGAATTTATATATACTGTGTGCACTGTTGAAAACTATTTTACAAAACACTAATAAAGAACAATATTCATATTTTTGTGATTATAGTCAAAGCTAAATGCACTGACACACAGTAAGAGTTATACAAAGAAAACTTTAAAAGAAAAAAAAAGGGAAAATCAATATATGATTAATAATTTTCTGCCATTCTTGTGAATAAAATGTAATCATGCAATCCATTAAAAAGCATTCATAATCTGATTATAAGCATTTTAAAATGCAATATAATAAGATAAGTAGTACTTCATTTTTGGAATCTGATTGTAATTCAGATTGCATGTAATCAGTTACTACTCAACTCGTATAATGGACAACCAAAATACAAAGTCTGAACCTTTTACTGAGCAATTTCTTTTTTATGGAGCCGTGTGTGTGCGTGTGCGTGTGCGTGCGTGCGTGTGCGTGTGCGTGTGCGCGTGTGCGTGCGCGTGTGCGTGTGCGTGTGTGTGCGTGTGCGTGCGTGCGTGCGTGTGTGTGCGTGTGCGTGCGTGCGTGTGCGTGTGCGCGTGTGCGTGCGCGTGTGTGCGTGTGCGTGCGCGTGCGTGTGCGTGTGCGTGTGCGTGTGTGTGTGTGTGTGTGTGTGTGTGTGTGTGTGTGTGTGTGTGTGTGTGTGTGAATGAGGTAAGCACTGCTGTCAATGTGAGGCTGCGGCCTGATAAACAATTTTATGAAATATCAAAATGCAGTCACTGAACAGGTTGTGCTTTTTAATTTTGATAAGCATTAAAGATTAAATTAATGCTTTTGTGCACTTATTAAGTCTTTCTGATTGTCTTTCGCATCAGGGGCCAGTTGCATGAATAGCTACTATATAGTATGTGAAGACTTAAGTAGTCTGAACAACTAGCAGTTACTTAAGGGCAATTCAGTATTACAAATCTATGTCTTTATGCAAACTGACCTAAGCTATGACAAAACGATCAAACTTACTGTAAGTCTAGACTAAGTAGTTAATGCTACTGCCCACTAATGTGCAGATTATTTATGTTTTTTGAATTATCACATATTATAATATCAATAGGAATCCTGTGCTCATTAATTTAATCTTTGTATTTATGTGTTTGTGTAGATCTCTGTGCTGTTGGCCGTGTGTGTGGTGGTGATCATTCTGGGATTGGGTTTGGGTCTCGGGCTCCAGCTGCAGGACTGTAAGAATAAAGGTGAGAAACAAACATCAGCACCTCATGCTTCAACATGCAATTAGATGTTGACTTGAGAAAGACTGTCTAGAAAGTTTGAATTAAGCTTGAAGTTAGACTATTTTAAGATCTTTCAGGGTTTGAAAGTTTGTCTATTTGAAGAATAAATTAGTTTGTATATTCAAGGTTGAAGCAGTTTTACATTTAAACATTTTATGTATAAACCCTGGTTTCACAGACATCATTTAGGCCTCATTTAAGATTAAATTCATGTCTGAGCTGTTTTAATTTGTAGAAACGTGGACTGACATATCTTAAAGTATGTGTTAGAACCTCGTTTCTGGGTCACTGCAGTTTCTCAGGCCTTTCTCAGGTCTGTCGAGTGGATCAGCAACAAGCGCTTGGGATAGACAACAACACACCAAAGTCTAATACAAGTTGGTTTATTGTTATCTACTAAAGAAGATGGGGCAGTCCCATCTTTTATACAGCACCCTTACAAGCCTTCATGTAGGCGGGGGTTCACATATCATTTAAGCAAATACTTCTACATATGGGAAGGAAAATTACAGATGATCCAGGGCAACTATAAGGAAGAGAGGAAGATAGTGCAGCCGCACTCAACTGGTTTCCTGCCGACAGATAACCCTGAAACAGACAGACAAAACATTCCCAGAACGAACTGTGTCTCTTAACTGAAGTAAACTGCAAAAGACAAGAAAACTACAAAATATTAACTTAAGAAAACCTCACTGCAAAACACATTAATTCTTATAATCCCCTCTTCCAGACTCTCTCTAGAGTCTGGATTCTCCTGTATCCTTCTGTGGCAGTGGGCGATATCCTGCAGAGATAGCAGAAACCATAGTATACATACGTTGTGTGAAACATTTCACAATGCATGGACCAAAAATACACAATAAAAACAAAATAAGTAATACCGGTATTATCATTGAGACATAAGGTGCAAACGTGCCAAATAGGCTAGAGAGAATACCCCAATTCCAATTGTTAGTTCTAGACTTTAGCTCATCCTCATATATCTGGGATGAGATCTGCTTCATAGTAGCTACAGCAGTGCCAATTGATCCCTCGGGCTCATCATTTGCAGGTATATATGTGCAGCATTTGTCACCTACAACAGAACAAACCCCTCCCTGCTGGGCAAGAAGCATGTCCAGGGCCAACCTGTTCTGCACGACCACCTGTCTCAGTGCACGCAGCTCGCTTTGTACCCCTGCCAGTGCAGCTGTGGTGCTGTTAACAAAGGATGCCAGTCGATAATGCATGATGTTCTGTTGTCTCAGTAGGTCAGAGACGCCGAACTGAGGTATCATAGAGCTCCAGAACCGAGTCCAGTGTGACCTCATCTGATGTTCATCAGGGACGTCCTCGTTGTCCACTGATCGTTTGCTCCTGAAAGACAAATCACGTTGTGTATGCATAACAGTCACACGATGTTGCAGCTGCACTGGTGCACAGAGGCCTGTCCAGTTCATCCTGTAAGTGTTGTTTACAGTGTCTCCACCACAGTACCAGTACCAGTCATCAGCCAGCACTGCACCTTTCGCTGGCCAGGGATCTTCACAGAGCGTGAGCAATTCAATGCAGGCAGTGTTCCTAGAGGTATAACAAGCAGTATTATTTCCCTTAGCACATGCTGCGGTGTTCTTCTCATATGAGCCCCTCTCGAACCTTGGACAGTAGCTTCGCAGCCACCTGTCTATACCCTGCCCTTGGTTTATTATTTGTTTACAATTTGTAGCACTTATACCTGTCACGCTTTCACCTGATGTCCCATTAAAACAGTAAGGAAACATAAAACCTTCTGGTAACACCAGGCTAACTTTTACATCAACAGTTTCAGTTTCATTTTTACTTGATGCATTACCTTCTTTCTTGCACGTTTCATTCATACAACAGTAATTATGGTACGTTTAGTTTCATCAGTATAGGGTGTTGTTACCCTCTTTACACACCTAGGAGACCATACATACATTTTCCCTGCATAATATGTACAGAACACAGTGAAATTGGGGGGTTCACAGTTATAGACAAATGGTTTCAAGGATACAGTTATTATGGTGCGGAATAATTCTTGACACACCACACAGGATTCATTGGTCAGTTGACGCGCTGTCCAGTTTGCATACTGCCAGAAGAGGTTTCTTTTGGCCTCCTCCTTTGAAGCGTTGGGTACCATGAGTCCAGCTAGGACAATACACATTATGGCTCTGGAAAACAAAAACAGTTAGTACTTGTAATACATTGTTCTTCATTTCAAGGGTTTCACTCTGGTTGCATGAATCCACTGTGGAAAAAGATCAGTTAAAACAGCAGTTCTGGTCACAGCTAGTATCTCTGTAGGCCCATCATACAGAGAGTCATTGAGGCCCCCGGTTTTTAGTTTCTTTATCAATACTTGATTGCCCACTTCAAAGGGGTGTGAGTTAGCTTTAGGGATCTCAGGGTGTTTCATGTTAACCCTTTCCCAGAACTCAGTTAATTTTTCTATTAGGCCTACAGAGTACTCAGACATATGATCAGTTAACACCACACCTATCCCTACCATTCCGTGGCGCCAAGGGATGGGGAAAGGTCGGCCCATCACCACCTCATAGGGTGATAAGTTGTCTAAATTTGGCTGAGGCATCATTCTTAGGTCTGCTAAGACAATCGGAAGAACCCTTGTCCAATCGGATGTATTCATCCCTGCATAATGCAGGAAGGCAGGGTTCGCTGTTTTAGGCAGATCAAATAACCCGTCACCAGCCATTGTTCTAATCTTTTTCCCCACATCCTCCACAGTCAATCGTGATCGGTCGGTTAACTGCAATTTCAGCAAAGGCTGCACCTCGAGTGCACAATTGTTAAGGAATGTGGAAACAAAGAGGCAATCTGGCACATGGTCATCTAATTCAAACCCGCCTAAGTGAATCCAAGCGTCTTTAAATCTTTTAAAGAAAACAGGCACTGGCTCTTTCTTTTCCTGCTTACAGTTAGTTACATGTGAAAGGTCCCTATTGGCATGTCTTTCACCTATCAGAAATTTAGTAAGCTGCTTCTGAAGAGTAGATATAGCGTTAGGGTTGTCTCGCCAGTAAAAATAACTTTCCCCATCTTTTTTAGTAGATGCGGGTTTTGCTCTACCCTCCCAATCATCCTCGTCCTCCTCCCGGGGCTTTGCCTGGAGCTCATCATTCCCTGCAGCTAAGCAGGTAACTGTATCGAGTAAACGCGTCTCGTCGTATTTATTACCCATTTTGGACATGATTATGAATTTATAATCTGCGCCGGTAAAATGGCTGTGTCGCGACAATTTTATTAACATGTCCACGAAGTGTAAAGGTTTGTCCACTTCAGGCAACATGCTCAAAATGTCTTTCAAAGTTGAGACGGACGGCGGAGTTACCTCTACGTGACCCTTTCGTTTTGATACCCACAAGTGAGCTTCATTTATTTTCTTGACGGGCGCTGGTGGGGGCGCGCAAGGCTCTGCGGAAGTAAGCGCGGGCGCGCTGCGCGCAGGTATGTTAGGCGCGGGCACATTAGGCGCGGGCACATTAGGCGCGGGCACATTAGGCGCGGGCGCCGGATAGTGTGGCGGCGTGCACGGCGGGAGTGAAGAAGTAGACGGTACTTCTGGATAGAGTTTAGCTGCTTTCTCTAATTTGGTTTTCTGTAACTTCGACTCAGCCTCAGCTAATAATTTTTTCTCGTTTTTCCCTGTCGGCTTTTTCGGTACCACATTCCTGACAGATTTTGGCAGTGAAATACCCTGTTTATCATTCCATACAGTTTGCATTTTTAACCAAACATCATACCCGTCTTTCATATATTTTTGGTCCCATTCAGGGTCACCTTCGCCTTTATATGTCAATCGAAAAGCTTGTGCCATATGATTTGGGTCAAAAGAACCCATTCGCGGATATGTAGGATACATCCCATTGGCTTCAGTCCAACCCGCTAAATTATTCACCCATAAATTTGTGTAAAAACCCCAACTACATCTATTCATCCAATCATTTGGTGTTTCGCCAGGATTTGGTTTAGGATAGGTGGCTCCCATGATAGATATACAGATATTCACCTCACCACGGGACAGACCGAAACTCGTGACCCACACTTTTGCTTTTAATTTATTTGAGCGCGCTCTCTCAGTTTTGCTGAGAATATTGCGGCGGCCTTCAGATAGGCAAACTATACTTCGCCTTACCTGGTCCTCGCAATGTATTTGCGGCAGCCTTCAGATAGACAAACTATACTTCATCTTACCTGGTCTGCGCAATATCTAGATAGACAAACTATACTTCATCGTATCTACTCACAACACGAACAATAATGTAACTAATCAGGTAGACAAACTATACTTCATCTTACCTGATCAGAGACATCACGTCGCGGTCACCAAATTGTTAGAACCTCGTTTCTGGGTCACTGCAGTTTCTCAGGCCTTTCTCAGGTCTGTCGAGTGGATCAGCAACAAGCGCTTGGGATAGACAACAACACACCAAAGTCTAATACAAGTTGGTTTATTGTTATCTACTAAAGAAGATGGGGCAGTCCCATCTTTTATACAGCACCCTTACAAGCCTTCATGTAGGCGGGGGTTCACATAGCATTTAAGCAAATACTTCTACATATGGGAAGGAAAATTACAGATGATCCAGGGCAACTATAAGGAAGAGAGGAAGATAGTGCAGCCGCACTCAACTGGTTTCCTGCCGACAGATAACCCTGAAACAGACAGACAAAACATTCCCAGAACGAACTGTGTCTCTTAACTGAAGTAAACTGCAAAAGACAAGAAAACTACAAAATATTAACTTAAGAAAACCTCACTGCAAAACACATTAATTCTTATAGTATGTAAGTGTCATTAATTTGTCTCAAGATGCACACAGTATTTTTTTGTGAGGCACATTTATAAAAACTGTTTAAATGTCCTAATTAAACTATGGGTTTGTCCTGGCTTAAATCTAAACCCTGTCTATGAAACCAGCTCTTTATTTTTGAAGATGTTTAAGTTTGTAGATTTTAAGTATGATTTTAAGTTTGAAGTACTTTTTTCAGTTTGAATATTTTTTAAGCAGTTTTAAGTTTAAAGATTTAAAGTTTGAGACCTGGTTTCACAGGCCGGGTTTAGATTTAGCCAGGATTAGGCAATAGTTTAATTAGGACATTTAAGTAATTTTTATAGACATGCCTTAGAAAAAACATTGCTGGCGTGCATCTTAAGGCAAAAAACGGACTGATTTACTGTATGATCAGTCAGAAGAAGTTTCTTTCAGGTTAAACAGCTCAGATTTACATTTTATTCTGGGACTAGGCTTAAGCCTTGTCTGTGAAACTGGGGTTAAAGGTTTTAAATTTAAAAAGATTTAAAATTTTGAAGGTTTTAAATTTAAAAAGATTTTAAGTTTGAAGGTTTTAAATTAAAAAAGATTTTAAGTTTGAAGGTTTTACATTTTAAAAGATTTTAAGTTTGAAGCTTTTACATTTAAAAAGATTTTAAGTTTGAAGGTTTTAATTTGAAAAAGATTTTAAGTTTGAAGGTTTTAAATTTAAAAAGGTTTTAAGTTTGAAGGTTTTACATTTTAAAAGATTTTAAGTTTGAAGGTTTTACATTTACAATGACATTAAGTTTAAAAGTTTTAAAATTACAAAGATTTTAAGTTTGAAGGTTTTAAATTTAAAAAAGATTTTAAGTTTGAAGGTTTTAATTTGAAAAAGATTTTAAGTTTGAAGCTTTTACATTTTAAAAGATTTTAAGTTTGAAGGTTTTACATTTACAATGACATTAGGTTTAAAGGTTTTAAAATTACAAAGATTTTAAGTTTGAAGGTTTTAAATTTAAAAAAGATTTTAAGTTTGAAGGTTTTAATTTGAAAAAGATTTTAAGTTTGAAGGTTTTAAATTTAAAAAGGTTTTAAGTTTGAAGGTTTTACATTTTAAAAGATTTTAAGTTTGAAGGTTTTACATTTACAATGACATTAAGTTTAAAAGTTTTAAAATTACAAAGATTTTAAGTTTGAAGGTTTTAAATTTAAAAAAGATTTTAAGTTTGAAGGTTTTAATTTGAAAAAGATTTTAAGTTTGAAGGTTTTAAATTTACAAATATTTTAAGTTTAAAGGTTTTAATTTTAAAAAGGTTTTAAGTTTGAAGGTTTTACATTTTAAAAGATTTTAAGTTTGAAGGTTTTACATTTACGATGACATTAAGTTTAAAGGTTTTAAAATTACAAAGATTTTAAGTTTGAAGGTTTTAAATTTAAAAAGATTTTAAGTTTGAAGGTTTTAATTTGAAAAAGATTTTAAGTTGGAAGGTTTTAAATTTAAAAAGGTTTTAAGTTTGAAGGTTTTACATTTTAAAAGATTTAAAGTTTGAAGGTTTTACATTTACAATGACATTAAGTTTAAAGGTTTTAAAATTACAAAGATTTTAAGTTTGAAGGTTTTAAATTTAAAAAAGATTTTAAGTTTGAAGGTTTTAATTTGAAAAAGATTTTAAGTTTGAAGGTTTTAAATTTACATAGATTTTAAGCTTAAAGGTTTTAATTTAAAAAAGGTTTTAAGTTTGAAGGTTTTACATTTACAATGACATTAAGTTTAAAGGTTTTAAAATTACAAAGATTTTAAGTTTGAAGGTTTTAAATTTAAAAAAGATTTTAAGTTTGAAGGTTTTCATTTGAAAAAGATTTTAAGTTGGAAGGTTTTAAATTTACATAGATTTTAAGTTCTAGATCTATTTTTAAAAGCTCAATTCTCAATGTTTTTGCAGTTTTGCAGCCTGTCATGCAGTCTCTCAGACTGAGAGGTAGACTGTTATGTCATTGCAAGGGTATTTTGGGTGGTTGTTTGGCCATTTCTGTGCAGTTGCTAGGGTGTTCTGGTTGGTTTCCAGGGTGTTGTTAAGGTATTCTGGGGGACATTGCTATGGTTTTGCTGTTATTATATTGTTAGGACCGTTTTTGGTGTTGGAATATTGTTTGATTTTGTAGTGAAATGATGTGGACATTCACCCATCCACTGACACCTGTGTGTGTGTGTGTGTGTGTGTGTGTGTGTGTGTGTGTGTGTGTGTGTGTGTGTGTGTGTGTGTGTGTGTGTGTGTGTGTGTGTGTGTGTGTGTGTGTGTGTGTCAGATGTGCCGGCCTCCTGCAGGAATCGTTGCTACGAGCCGTCAGATGTGGAGCTGAACTCGTGCCGCTGTGATAGTCAGTGTGTAGAGACTCACAGCTGCTGCTATGACTATAAGGACATCTGTCTGCTGCCCAGTGAGTGAACTTAATGTGTGTCATCATCTGAACATCTGCTTGTGTGTCTGTGATCTCATATAAACTGATTTACAGAGTTAAGGTCTGTCTCTTACAAAAGCCAAGCAAGATTGACAAATACTCAACAGATGTTTTCTAAATCAAGTTACTTGTTGAATCACTCACTCTATTCACTCGCATCTGTTAAATGTAAATTATTAATATAAGTCCGAACCCACAATATTAACATCATTCATTTTCAGGTTGAATTGCTTTTTTTGTTTGCTTGATTGCTTGATTGATTTATTGAAACATTTTTTATCAATTAACGGCAATTCTGAAAAAAACATTGAAATTGTAAGTTTCTGTTACAGTTACCATGATTTTACAGTGTATGTCTGGTATTTATAATAGTTGCATTTAATTGTAGTCTTACGCTATACGGTAAAAATAAATAAATTGGGACATTTCATATAACATTACAGTAAAATACTTTTCAGTTTTTTGGAAATTAAAACAATGATCTTATAGTTTACAGTGGAAAAAGTAAAGTACAGTAACTTGACATTAACAGAATTGTGACCGCAATGTTAAAATGTTTCTTAGTTTTATCTTTCAACCCATGTGCAGTAGGGTTTTATGTCATCTAATATTGTTCAAATTAATGTATATTGCATTATTTTAGTGTTATGTGTGTTATAATGGGGGTAATGCATTACAAGTAACACAAGTTAGGTAATAATATTACTTTTTCCAAGTTACTAGTAAAGTAAAGCATTACTTTTTAATTGACAAGAAAATATCTGAGTTACTTTTTCAAATAAGTAACGCCAGTTACTTTTCCCTCCATTTATTGATTAATAGCTCTTCTGTCCCCATGTTGAGAGAAATTGTGAGTGAGATGTTACTTTAGTTCTAGAATAAATGTGAACATGCATTAATTCTCACTCACTAAAAAACATACAGTGTTCCTCACTGAAATTCAATGTAAACCTGCAATAATTAAATATGTTAAATAAGACAAATATCCTTTATGTATTTAATCCCATTTTATTAACCAATATCTTTGCTGCCGATCTTCGATGATCCAATTCATCCATACTAATAAGAACAAATTACTCAAGATAATCTAACATTTGTTTTCCTTTTTTTTATCGCTGAAGAGTTGTCTTTTTTCTTCTGAGGTCTACTGTACAGACGTACATTTACTGTTCTCTAAGCCTGAGGCTTTTGGTGTGAAAGGGCTTTTACATTTGACAAAAATACAACTTTTTATATTAAAAACAAACAAGCAAGCCCTGCCCAGATTTAAAAAGTAACGCAAAAGTAACGTAACGTATTACTTTCCATAAAAAGTAACTAAGTAACGTAATTAGTTCCTTTTTTAGGGAGTAACTCAATATTGTAACCCATTACTTTTAAAAGTAATTTTTCCCCAACACTGGTTATATTGATGGGTTTTTGTATCTGTGCATGCATTTCACTGTTTGCACCTTCAATATTTCAGTATTTACAGCAGCTTGTGGAAAATCTGTTTGTTTATGCTGGTTGTCAATATATTATAAAGGCACTAGACAGATCTAAGTAATTTGGTATACTAAAGAATTAGTTCACTTCCAGAACAAAAATGTATAGATACTTTACTCACCCTTTGTCATCCCAGATGTTTTTGTCTTTCTTTCTTCATTCATAAAGAAATTATGTTTTTTGAGAAAAACATTATAGGAATTTTTTCCATATAGTGGACGTCTATGGTGCCCGCTAGTTTGAACCTGCAGTTTAAATGCACTTCAAAGGGCTCCAAACGATCCCAGCCAAGGAATAAAGTCTTATCTAGCGAAACGATTGTTTTCTAAAAAAAATAAAAATAGATTTTATATAGTTTAACCTCAAATGCTCATCTTGTCTAGCTCTGCCTGAACTCTGTGTACTCCTGTTGAAGACAGTTAGGGTATGTGGAAAAACTCTCATCTCATTTTCTCCTCCAACGTCAAAATCATCCTACATCACTGCAGATGTAACAACCCAGTGTTTACAAAGTGAACATGCAAAGATGATCAAACACCCTTTACAAAAAAAGGTAAAACAGTGATGTAGGACTACTTTGAGAAAATGAGATGGGAGTTTTAAGACATACCCTAACTGTCTTGAACCGGAATATACAGTGTGTGCAAACACAACACAGAGCTTTTGTGGTTAAAAAGTGTATAAATTGTAATTTTTTTTTAGAAAATGACAGATTGTTTCACTAAATAAGACTCTCCTTCCTCGGCTGTGATCGTTTAGAGCCCTTTGAAGCTGCATTTTGGAAGTTCAAACTCAGGGCACCATAGAAGTCCACTATATTGAGAACATTCCTGAAATGTTTTCCTCAAAAAATAAAATTCTTTATGACTGAAGAAAGAATAACACAATCATTTTGGATGTGAAGGGGGTGAGTAAATTCTGTAAATTTTTGTTCTGGAAGTAAAAAAAAAACTGACTTTTTTACTGTAAATTTAAGGTCATTCTGTAACACACAACGCCATAATTTCTAAGGGTCTGGCAACCACGGCTGCTAAATATTACCTTTAATACTCCAGGATTCTTAACCAATGAAATGTAAGATTATAGGTGTTATGATAAGAATATCAAATAAGAGACAAGAGTGAAACAGTTTGTGTGTGTAGCTGAGAGCTGGGAGTGTACGACGCTGCGTTGTGGAGAGAGACGTCTGTCTGACAGCAGGTGTCACTGTTCTGATGACTGCATGAGCGCTGGAGACTGCTGCACCAACTACAACAACATCTGTAAGGGTGAGTCCCCCTTTCATCATCTCTGTATCTGTGCTTTGTCATTAAAATATTTTCCACCCAGAAATTGCTAGTAAATTTCACAAAGTCAGTTTCAAAATTAGGGATGCACCGAATGTTCGGCAACTGAAATTATTCAGCAGAAAATAGCTAAAAATCTTTCTGTGTTCGGCCGAATAAGCAAAAAGGCTGAATAAATGATAGCAAACAATGACATGACGTGATCGAATAGAGGAGTGCACTAACGCAGCAAACATGTGGTCAGTGTGGAAGCATTTAAAACTGTCAGAGAAAGACGCAAAAATGTTGTCTAATGCACACAAATTTGTATTTATTCAGTTTCCACCAAAATAATAGTCAACAAAAAGTCAAGTAAAATAAACTAAAAAAGTAAGACAAAAATAATGATGCCAATCATTCCAACAGCTCTATTAATGCATTCATTCTAACGTTCTGCTTTGTTCAGCAAGGCTGCATTTATTTGTACATTAAAAACACATGCCTGATCCAAGATTAAAAATGGCCAAAGAATATTGTTTTACTAATTTATTAATTCTAGGTTCCCCTAATCCCCTCACACCTTCTCCAAGCAATCTCTCCTACGATTCTACCGGCGCTCACACACATCCTCAACACATCTCTTCTCACAGGCATTTTCCCCACTACATTTAAGCAGACCCGGCTAACCCCACTGCTCAAAAAACCTACACTTAACTCTTCACTCATAGACAACTACAGACCTGTCTCTCTCCTTCCATTCATTGCAAAAACTTTGGAACAAGCTGTTTTCAACCAGCTATCCTTATTCCTCTCACAAAACAATCTACTGGATGCTAACCAGTCAGGGTTCAGAAGTGGACATTCAACTGAGACTGCGCTACTGTCTGTCACTGAAGCCTTGCGGACTGCAAAAGCTGATTCCAAATCATCAGTACTCATCTTGCTGGACCTATCTGCAGCTTTTGACACTGTGAATCACCAGATCCTCCTGTCCACCCTCTCAACGCTGGGCATCACAGGGACTTCACTTCGCTGGTTCAAATCCTATCTCTCTGGCAGGTCTTTCAGAGTGGCCTGGGGAGGGGAGGTATCCAAAACTCATCAACTGGTCACTGGGGTTCCTCAGGGATCAGTTCTTGGACCTCTCCTCTTCTCCATATATACCACATCTCTGGGCCCCATCATACAGGCACATGGCTTCTCCTACCATTGCAATGCTGATGACACACAACTCTATCTTTCATTCAAACCAGATGATCCATCGGTAGCTGCACGGATCTCAGGTTGTCTGGCGGATATCTCTGCATGGATGAAGGAACACCATCTTCAGCTCAATCTAGCAAAGACTGAACTCCTCATCTTTCCTGCCACTCCATCTCTACAGCATGACTTCACCATCCAGTTAGGTTCATCAACAATTACCCCATCGACTTCAGCCAGAAATCTGGGTGTAATCTTTGATGACAAATTGACTTTTAAAGACCACATATCTGAGACTGCTTGATCCTGCAGGTTTGCATTGTACAACATCAGAAAGATCAGGCCCTTCCTAACAGAGCATGCTGCACAACTCCTCGTCCAGGCCCTGGTCATCTCCAGGCTGGACTACTGCAATGCTCTTTTAGCTGGTCTTCCAGCATGTACAATCAAACCTCTACAAATGATTCAGAATGCAGCAGCACGACTCGTCTTCAATGAGCCCGAAAAGGCCCATCAAATTCAAGACACTGATGCTGGCATATAGGACAGCCACCGGATCATCACCTGCCTACCTCCATTCACTACTACACATCTACACTCCCTCCACATGTCTGAGATCCTCTAGTGAAAGACGCCTCATTGTACCACCACAGAGAGGTATTAAATCACTGTCCAGAACATTCTCGTTCAACGTTCCTGCCTGGTGGAATGATCTTCCCACCCCTATCCGGAATGCAGACTCCTTAACCGCTTTCAAGCGACTGCTGAAAACCCATCTTTTTCGACACTATGTGACTCTATTAAAAAAAAAAAAAAAAAAAAAAAATGTTCTCCTCTCTTCTTGATCTTCTCCTTCTAGCCTGCACTCTTCTAACAACGCCTGATATATGGTATTTTTGAGCACTTCCTATGTTGATCTGCCTCCTTAGGATGAATCACTTGCTGTATTCCCAATTGTAAGTCGCTTTGGATAAAAGAGTCGGCTAAATGAATAAATTTAAATGTAAATGTAGGTTAAATTGTGGTTTGTTGGTACACTCTAAAAAGTTTTCAACAGATTCAACTTAAAAAACGTAAGTTCAGCAGCTGCTTTAAGTTTTTAAGTTAAATCAGCTTAAAACTACAAGTAATTTATTACAATAAAAATGAGTTGATTTAACTTGTGAGTTTAAGTTGATTTAACTTAACATTGTAAGGCAGCTCCTAAACTTAAGTTTTTAAGTTGAAACTGGTGAAAACATTTTACAGTGAAGGATATAATGTCTACTGGAATGTTAAAAATGTTCAGTGGTAAATAAATATTACTAAATTATTTTGTAATTGATTTAACTTAATTAATTGTAATTGACAAAACTGTAAAAAGCAAATATCGTCTACGTAATTTATGCAATGGTGAAAAAATGGCAAAATACGTGGGAGAAAATCATGAAAAACCGTGTTAGGTGTAATTTTGTTCGGCTTCAGCCAAGAATTTTCATTGTGGTGCATCCCTATTCAAAATGCAGTTGATAAAAACAAACAGTGCCTACACAAAACGGTTTTATTTAGGTTTTTTAAGTGTTTTAGTGAGTATCTCTTGTGCAGTTTAGTAGTCAGAGTGACAAATGCATTGAAGATCAAATATCTCATGTTTATCTTCCATTATTTCCGTGTGTGTGTGTGTGTGCGTGTGCGTGTGCGTGTGCGTGTGCGTGTGCGTGCGTGTGCGTGTGCTTGTGTGTGTGTGTGTGTGTGTGTGTGTGTGTGTGTGTGTGTGTGTGTGTGTGTGTGTGTGTGTGTGTGTGTGTGTGTGTGTGTGTGTGTGTGTGTGTGTGTGTGTGTGTGTGATGCAGGAGAAACAGAGTGGGTCCAGGATGATTGTGTGGACATGAGCACTGCCAAATGCCCCGCCAGGTAACACACACACTCACATTTATGATCATACACTGTAAAAAATTATTGAGGTTGTATTGTATTTCTGGCTTGAATGAATTTAAATCGAAGTGAAATGATCATAGCCTGTGTTGAAACTCATCACATCAGTTTATCAGAGTTCTGCTCCAGGTGTGTGTGTGTGTGTGTGTGTGTGTGTGTGTGTGTGTGTGTGTGTGTGTGTGTGTGTGTGTGTGTGTGTGAGTGTGTGTGTGTGTGTGTGTGTGTGTGTGTGTGTGTGTGTGTGTGTGTGTGTGTGTGTGAGAGTGTGTGTGTGAGAGTGTGTGTGTGTGTGTGTGTGTGTGTGTGTGAGAGTGTGTGTGTGTGTGTGTGTGTGTGTGTGTGTGTGTGTGTGTGTGTGTGTGTGTGTGTGTGTGTGTGTGTGTGTGTGTGTGTGTGTGCAGTTTGATGGAAGAAATGCAGAGCTTAAATTCTGAGAATGGGATACCATACTTAGTCACACTTTATATTCTTAAACAAGAATTCACACGCTGCGTTTATTGCGTAAAGGCTGGAATATACAACATGGCTTAGGCATGTCAATTACAAATGAATCACTACACCACTGAATCAGTCATGAATGAATCACTGCACCATATAATCAATCAAGAATGAGTCTTTACACCACTGAATCAATTCCAAGTGAATCACTACACCACTATACAGCGACGGCTAAAAACTGTGTCCTTAATAAGTACAAGTACAAATAGTTATTCAAGTAGAAGTAAATGTGATCCAGACCTTCAGATTTGGTTTGAGTTGACTGTAGCTTCATGTGTTCCAATGCTCTGTGTGTTCTTTATTTCTCTGTTATGAATGAGAAACAGCTTCAAACGATTCAGTGCGTGCAGAGAACTGAAGTTTCAAACTGATTCACAAACCAATTCAGACTGTTTTGCCAACTTGTTTGTCATTTCTTTCTTTGTTGTCTTGATGTTTTCTACTGTTTGATAAATACAGAAATCAGAAAAATAGATCTGATCTTAACTAAATGATTTGAGACTCACGATCTGAAGTTCCGATCTGAATCAAATGATTCACAAAACACAAAGTTCCTATGAAATGATTCACAAACCCAATCTAAAAAATTATATATAAAATGATTTGCGAAACCAATCCGTAGTCCCGATTTAAATCGAATGATTTGCGATGCTCGAACTTAATATAAAATAATTCACAAACCCAATCCGAAATCACAATCTGAATCAAATGATTCACGAACCTGATCCGAAATCTAGATTTGAATCGAATGATTCACAATGCTCAATGTTC
Source organism: Garra rufa (assembly GCF_049309525.1). NCBI lineage: Eukaryota > Metazoa > Chordata > Actinopteri > Cypriniformes > Cyprinidae > Garra > Garra rufa. The sequence goes on along the minus strand of NC_133377.1, from coordinate 44,383,897 downwards.
CTATGAAATGATTCACCAACCCAATTCAAAATCTCGATCTGAATCAAATGATTTGCAATGAGCAAAGTTTCTATGAAATGATTTGCTAACCAAATCTGATATCTCGATCTAAAACAAATGATTCACGAACCCAATCCGAAATCCAGATTTGAATCAAATGATTCACAATGTGCAAAGTTCCTATGAAATGATTCACGAACCCAATCCGAAATCTCGATCTGAATCAAATGATTCTCAATGTGCAAAGTTCCTATGAAATGATTCACAAACCCAATCCGAAATCCAGATTTGAATCAAATGATTCACAATGTGCAAAGTTCCTATGAAATGATTCACGAACCCAATCCGAAATCTCGATCTGAATCAAATGATTTGCAATGAGCAAAGTTTCTATGAAATGATTTGCTAACCAAATCTGATATCTCGATCTAAAACAAATGATTCACGAACCCAATCCGAAATCCAGATTTGAATCAAATGATTCACAATGTGCAAAGTTCCTATGAAATGATTCACGAACCCAATCCGAAATCCAGATTTGAATCAAATGATTCAGTGCACAAAGTTCCTATGAAATGATTCACCAACCCAATTCAAAATCTCGATCTGAATCAAATGATTTGCAATGAGCAAAGTTTCTATGAAATGATTTGCTAACCAAATCTGATATCTCGATCTGAAACAAATGATTCACGAACCCAATCCGAAATCCAGATTTGAATCAAATGATTCACAATGTGCAAAGTTCCTATGAAATGATTCACCAACCCAATTCAAAATCTCAATCTGAATCAAATGATTCTCAAACTCAATCATAAAATCTTGATCTGAATAAAATGATTCACGATGCGCAAAGATCTTATGAAATGATTCACGATCCCCATCCGAAATCCCAATTTGAATCAAATGATTCACGATGCGCAAAGATCTTATGAAATGATTCACGATCCCCATCCGAAATCCCAATTTGAATCAAATGATTCACGATGCGCAAAGATCTTATGAAATGATTCACGATCCCCATCCGAAATCCCAATTTGAATCAAATGATTCACGATGCGCAAAGTTCCTATGAAATGATTCACGAACCCGATCCGAAATCCCAATCTGAATTAAATGATTCACAAACCTAATTCCCAGTTTTAATCAAATGATTCACAATGCGCAAAGTTCCTATGAAATGATTCACGAACCCAATCCGAAATCCAGATTTGAATCAAATGATTCACAGTGCACAAAGTTCCTATGAAATGATTCACGAACCCAATCCGAAATCCAGATTTGAATCAAATGATTCACAGTGCACAAAGTTCCTATGAAATGATTCACCAACCCAATCCGAAATCCAGATTTGAATCAAATGATTCACAGTAAACAAAGTTCCTATGAAATGATTCACGAACCCAATCCGAAATCCAGATTTGAATCAAATGATTCACAATGCTCAAAGTTCCTATGAAATGATTCACGAACCCGATCCGAAATCCCAATCTGAATTAAATGATTCACAAACCTAATTCCCAGTTTTAATCAAATGATTCACAATGCGCAAAGTTCCTATGAAATGATTCACGAACCCAATCCGAAATCCAGATTTTAATCAAATGATTCACAGTGCACAAAGTTCCTATGAAATGATTCACCAACCCAATTCAAAATCTCGATCTGAATCAAATGATTTGTGATGTGCAAAGTTTCTATGAAATGATTTGCTAACCCAATCTGAAATCCAGATCTGAATCAAATGATTCACGATCCCGATCCGAAATACCAATTTGAATTAAATGATTTGTGATGCACAAAGTTCCTATGAAATGATTCAGGAACCCAATCGTGGTGATACTGACTCCGATTGGAACGCCTTGAAACAGTGAATCGTTTTGCGACGCAATGGTTTAACTGATGTGGAGTTTCGAAAAGCTCCGTTTCACCCATCATTATAGTAGTCAGCATTCATAGTGGATCAGAAAAGTTGACTGACTGACTGCTGACTGTTTACGTGCATTTTAAGATCATTACAAGCGATGTCCAACTTTGAAAATGAATAGCTTTTTCGACCTAGTTTTTGCCAGTGAATCGCTTGAAATTAAAAATCAAATCAGTCAGATTCCAGCTTAAATAACTCACCCAATTGATTCAGTTTGTCTGTTCCGCCACTTTTCACGTCTACAGACATGTTTACCCGACACTGTCAGCACTACTACTGGCTTAGCTCACTAGTTTTATGACATTAACTGAAATAAGCAGATAAAAAAGTATGATGTTTACAAATAAAATATCTATATTTCCATTCCAAAGATAACATTCAACACAAATCTAGGAACATATTGAGAACATCATAAAGTTAAAGAGGGTGAATTATCTCATTCAGGACAGTCTAGTAGTGTCTGGATGTTGGGACATGTCAAGGCATCTGGACTAAATTCTACATGCTTGGTTACACCCCAACTCCTCCATTTAATCAATCATGAATGAATCTCTACATTACTCAAACAGTTATAAAGGAATCAAATGAATCACTGCATCCCATTACTGTGAATCAAATAAATGATGACTGATAAATTACTGCATTCCCCAGAATCTTTGACCCAAACTTTGTTTATTTGGTTGTTGGGAAGAAAGGGAAACACCCTGTCATCCTTTACACGTATCCTGGTGTCATTACAAACCTGTTTGACTGTGGACCACAAAAGAAAATATTTTGAAACATAAGCCTTTGACTAATGGTTACCAAAAACATTATTCTTTTGTGGTCAACAGACTCATACAGGTTTGAAACAACATGGAGTTAAGTAGAGTTGAGTCTCATTGATCTCACACGTCATCTCTGCTGTTTGTGTGTGTTTAGTTTTAAGAGGCAGCCGCTGCTCTTGGTCTCTCTGGACGGTTTGAGAGCCGAATATCTGCAGTCGTGGCATACGGTCGTACCAGTGCTGGAGAAGATCAGTGAGTCAAACACACATGTTCGTCCTCTGGAATCATTAAACCACAGTGTAAAGCACCGTATGTTTGTGTCCAGAAAGCTGCGGTACGTCGGCACCCTTCATGCAGGCCGTGTTCCCCAGTAAGACGTTCCCTAACCACTACTCCATCGCCACAGTGAGTAATGGCACAAACACATTTTTTAGAGCGAGTGTAAATGTCTGTGGTTGCTGATGTTGTAATATATCATTATTGCACAACGGAATTAAATATGAATATTGCACATTGTATTGCACATATTTATGCAGTTTACAACACACATACTGTGATTAAGCCTCTACCACCTCAATATATGAGTACACACGTCATCTAGAACTGCTGTGAGAGTCACTTCATGAGCATTTTATGTTACTTTTGAGAAAAAAATCATATATAAACAGAAACGTAAAGGCAAATCAAAATATAAGTTTGGTTCAGCTTGACACAAATATTACTTAATGTAATGATAGTACTACTACTACTAATAAATATATTATTAAAACAATATTTACCATTTATTTAGCCTGCAAGGAAATTGTAAATGAACAAGACAGTATTTCTGAAAAAAAAAAAAAAAAAATGAAAATTATTTATAAAATCTAATTAATTGTATAAATGCTTTTTATTGTTAGAATTTAATGAAACTATTCAAATGGAATGCAGAAAATTAATAGAAAACATTCACAGAATTTGATCAATAAAACTGAAATTGAGAAAAATAAAAAAAAGTATTTTTGTTAAGTTGTGTATGTTTCATGATTTCAATTAATTAGATGTGATTTTTACTTTTTGATTAGTATGTTTTAATGTAATTATTAAAGTAGAGTCTAGAAAAAATGAAAACGGGAAAAACAAAATTCAATTCAAATGAATTTGGAAAAATAAGAGAATTTGGGAATTTAAAAAAAAAAATCATAGGGCTTTAAAAATATATATCTTTTTGTTCAGCTTTTAAGAAATTGCTGTTAAAATGTCTCAAAATAATAAGTAATTCTTTATAAAATCGAATTAATCTTTATGGAATTATTTAAATTTAATCAAACTATTAAAATGGAATGCAGGAAAAATTAATAGAAAACAGATTCACAGAATTTGATCAATAAAAAAAATGAGAAAAAAATATTTATAAATAATATAGGGCTGTTTTTGTTAAACTTTTAAGAAATTGCTGTTAAGATGTGTATGTTGCATGATTTCAATTAATTAGATGTGCTTTTTGATTCATATTTTGTGATGTGATTATTAAAATAGAGTCTAGAAAAATTCAAAATGGAAAAACGAAATACAAAAAAAATAAAATGAATTTGGAAAAAATAAAACAGAATTTGGGAATAAACCAAATTTTATTGGGTCTTATTTTAATTCATTTGTGTCTTTGTTTAATTATATTTGTCCTTTAGTTTGTTACTTGCATCTAGGTTCTTATTATTAATAACAAAGACAAAATAACAAAAATGGACTGTATCATGATATAAATTCTTATCGCAAAATAAAATGACTATATCATGAAATGAGATTTGGCTTCATCATTTTTAGCTCTTATCAAAGTTGCAAAGATTTAACCTGGTAAAGTCTGACATTTTAAGTAATAGTCTGAAAGGTCAAGATTTTCTTAAATCAAACAGCTTTAGACAAAACATTAAAAGACATTTGCATTGTGTTTTATATATCTGGTCCAGCAGGCTTTTATGACTGATCTAGTCTAAGTTTCATTTTATTTAGAGACTCAAACTGAGCAAACACAAGAATTTGGTGGAGATGCTGATATTTGCTTGCAATGTAAATCAATGAGATCTTTAAAACAGCACAGCAGATACTTACATAAAATATTCTGAATATCAGCGGTCACTCTATATCTCCAATAATACATCTTAGAAAGATGATATTGAAATGATGCAAACATATAATTCAATGCAATCCAATGACGAATGAGAGATGAACAAATACTGTAAACTTTCCTCAAAAGATGTGAGATGTTTTGGAGGCTTGGGAAGATAATTTTTCCAATTGATCAATCACCTTTATTTATACATTACTTTAACAATAGCAGCTTTACATGAAAATTAAAATTAGCCTTTTGGCTAACTCTGGCATATTTTGACTTGTCATGTTAATATGCATTGTCCTTGTAATAATAAACTAAACTAAACTAAACTAAACATTATTAAATAGGGCAATAGTGTCAATAGTGCAAAAGTTCCATGTTGCAGCAAAGTCAGATTGTGCAGAGGACTCATCTGGTTCCTGTGGTCTTGTGCCAGTGAGTTCTTTACTAATGATCCATCTCTAGGGCTCATCTAGTTGATGTGGTCTCCACTGACATTCAGTGCTGTAGAGGATATCTCTAGGTGTTGATCCACCATCTGATCTGAATACAGATTGAATCTAGTGGCTATGGTGAACTCGGAATAAGAACAAAACAGACTAATATTAGCATAGATGCCATTCTTCTTCTGATGCAACAAGTTCATCAGGTGTTATAGGAAGTGTTCCTGGTTTCGGTTGACCTAAATAATGCAGCCTAACAATCCTTAAACAGTTGATTTTGATATTCTAGGTATAATCAAATTGCCAGAGTTTTGAGAACACAGTGGACATGAGGGACTATAATATAACAAGAGCTCGCTCAAGTACTGAGGAGCTAAACCATTGAGAGCTTTATAAGGAATCAGCAAGATTTTGAAATCTATCCGATGTTTAACAGGGAGCCAGTGCAGTGTTGACAGAACCGGGCTAATATGGTCATACTTTCTAGTTCTAGTAAGAACTCTAGCTGCTGCATTTTGGACCAGCTGGAGTTTGTTTATTAAGCGTGCAGAACAACCACCCAATAAAGCATTACAATAATCTATCCTTGAGGTCATGAACACATGAATTAACGTTTCTGCATGTGACATCGTGAGCATAGGTCGTAATTCCGATATATTTTTGAGATTAAAAAATGCGGTTTTGCAAATATTAGAAATGTGGCTTTCGAAGGAGAGATTGCTATCGAATAGCACACCTATGTTCCTAACTGATGACGACGAATTTACAGAGCAGCCATCTAGTATTAGACTGATTTTAGGTCATTACATGCGGAGGTTTTGAATCCTCTGTGTTTTTTTTGTGTTTTTTTTTATTTAGCAGGAAGTTACTCGTCATCCAATTATTTATCAACTATGCATTTTATTAGTTGATATATTTCACCGGGCCACAAAGAAATATAGAGCTGAGTATCATCAGCATAACAGTGAAAGCTAACACCATGTTTCCTGATGATATCTCCCAAGGGTAACATATAAAGCGTAAAAAGTAATGGCCCTAGTACTGAGCCTTGAGGTACTCCATACTGCACTTGTGATTGATATGATACCTCCTCATTCACTGCTATGAATTGATGCCGGTCAGAACCATGCCAATGCACTTCCTCTAATGCCAACATAATTTACAAGTCTAATCAAAAGAATGTTGTGGTCAATAGTATCAAACGCAGTGCTAAGATCCAGCAGCACTAATAGAGAGATCCAACCACAGGTAATTTGTATCTCTAATGAGGGCAGTCTCAGGGCTATGATTTGGTCTAAATCCTGACTGGGAATCCATGCATATACCATTTTCCTCTAAGAAGGAACATGTGAGGATACCTTTTTCTAGTATCTTTGACAGAAAAGGGAGATTCGAAATTGGTCTGTAATTAATTAATTTGTTGGGGTCAAGTTGTTGTTTTTTAATGAGAGGCTTAATAACAGCCAGTTTGAAGGTTTTGGAGACATATCCGAGTAACAATGACAAATTAATAATATTCAGAAGAGGATCTATGGCAACTAGAAGCCCCTTTTAGTAGCTTAGATGGAGTAGAGTCTAACATGCATGTAGTTGGTAATAATTAGTAATCACTCAAGATGTGATGGCAAAATATGCGTGACAGAGCAGTTGAAGGTGGGCGTTTGTACAGTTAGGGTAAAAGAGCTCTGATGTTTGTTTTTGTGAGATGTGCAGGAAGTGATGTCGTGTGTTGTCTTGTTCAGGGTCTGTACACTGAGTCACACGGGCTGGTGGATAATAACATGTATGACCCCGTGTTCAACGCCTCCTTCAGTCTGTCCAACAGTGAGAAAAACAATCCCAGATGGTACCAAGGACAACCGGTAAACACATAAACACACTCGCACGCATCCGAAACCTTGATGTCCTGTACTGACCTCTGATGTCTGACCACAGATCTGGAACACGGCCATGTATCAGGGGCTGAAAGCGGGAACGTTCTTCTGGCCAGGATCTGATGTGGCCATAAACGGGAGTTTCCCAGATATCTACATGAGTTATGATGGGTCAGTTTACCTCACACACACACACACACACACACACACACACACACACACACACACACACTGAATGGTTTGTGCGTCAAATTCATTCCTGATAGTATAAACAGTGTTTAGTGATCAGGTGGGGAGTATCTTCACAACCGCAGCTCTAAAACTCACTGCCTTTCATCTGATGTAAAAGACCTGCGTGCAAAAGGGAGATGCTTTCAGACTGAGCCTGTTTTTGTTGGATCACTGTTTATAAATCTCTGCTGTTTAAAATCTGACCACACAGTGACTTCGGCTCACTTATGTACAAATTGTGGTTGTGTGTTTATTGTAATTAATGTGTTTGGTATATGTTAACATATACCAATACATTTTTGACATCATCATAATATCCTAAAATGCATTAAACATTGCATTACAGAGGGTTTCCCAAACTGTGGTTAAAGTAAGAACTGCAGTGGGTTTGTGACTTGATAAATAGCTAATAAAACTGTAAAAATGTAAAATAAATTGTTTTATTTTACAAATATTTCATTTGTTTACCTGCATGACTATGAACTGACATTAGAGAACTGAACTGCCCTACAAAGCAAAAAGGCAGTAACTACGCCGAGTGCAGAGAAAAATGACTTTAAAGTTATCCTGTCATACAGCCTGTTATCCAATGTTAAAACCGCGAAATCAAACACATTTGAGATAAGATATTTTGTCACATAACAAAGGATGCCTTGAATGTCATGAAAATGATAATAACTCATTTTTGACCAAAAATGCAGTTACTGCCTTTTTGCTTTGTAGGCCAGTGTAAAAATGCAAAATGCAAAAATGTCGATAAATTATTGAAATTTTAACTTAAAATATAACTTTCAGATAAACATCTTATGTCAAAGGGTTTTGGCTGCCAAAAAAAAAAAATATTTGGGAAATTCTGCATTACATGAACAAAGATTAATAAACAAATAAATAACAATGACATCACACATGTAAAGTCTTTCAGGGTTAAACTTTTTTTTTTAATCCAGAATCAACTGAAGGTCATTGGATATGATGAAGACATAGTGTTCCACAGCTATACTTATTAATTTTTACATGACCATTCTATATTTTGAAACTGTAGAGTCAAAGCTAAAGGTTATGACACAGTATGCAAGGGTGTAGAATTTAGTAGAGAGACTTTACCCTCTTATGTTGTTCTGCTGTTTTGTGTTTATCTGCTTCTACCATTTCCTATTGAACTGTCAGCAACTGAACTGCAGCTCAAACTATTTCAGATATAGTGAATGAAGCTACAAACTCCACCATAATGCACAATGTGAACATCTATCTAACATGTATTTAGAGCTGCAGCTGGTCATATTAATGGAGCGTTTCACTAGTTGGCAGTAAACCAGTTACCTCACCTCAATATGTTCCTAGATTTGATTTGAATGTTATCTTTGGAATGGAAATTATATTTATACTTTTTTCCTTTATCTCAGTTAATGTCATAAAACTAGCGAGCTAAGCCAGTAATAGTACTCACAGTGTCGTGTAAACATAGATGAAGACGATGACTTTGCCATGGGCACGCAAACCATTTGATTCAATTCGGAACTTCGGCACCTGTTCACAAATCATTTGATTCAGTTCGCTAATCTTTTGATTCATTTTGGGACATTCTGTGCGATTTGCAAAACAGTTGATTCATTTCGGGACATTCTATGCAGTTCATGAATCATTTGATTCAGTTCGTGAATCAATTGATTCGTTTCAGGACATTCTGTGCGATTTGCGAGTCATTTGATTCAGTTTGCGAATCATTTGATTCATTCCGGGACTTTCTATGTGGTTCATGAATCATTTGATTCAGTTCACGAATCATTTGATTAATTTTGGGACATTCTGTGCAATTCGCGAATCATTTGATTCAGTTCGCAAATCATTTGATTCAGTTCGGGACATTTTGTGCAATTTGCTAATCATTTGATTTAGTTCACAAATCATTTTATTCAGTTCGGGACATTCTGTGCAATTCGCAAATCATTTGATTCAGTTTGCGAATCATTTGATTCATTCCGGGACTTTCTATGTGGTTCATGAATCATTTGATTCAGTTCGCAAATCATTTGATTCATTTTGGGACATTCTGTGCAATTCGCGAATCATTTGATTCAGTTCGCAAATCATTTGATTCAGTTCGGGACATTTTGTGCAATTTGCTAATCATTTGATTTAGTTCACAAATCATTTTATTCAGTTCGCGAATCATTTTATTCAGTTCGGGACATTCTGTGCAATTCGCAAATCATTTGATTCAGTTCGGGACATTCTATACGGTTCACGAATCGTTTGATTCGTTACGAGACATTCTGTGCAAATCGCCAATCATTTGATTCATTTAGAGACATTATGCGGTTCGCAAATCTTTTGATTCAGTTCGCGAATAATTTGATTAATTTCGCGAATCATTTGATTCCATTCGCGAATCATTTGATTCCGTTCATGAACCATTTGATACAGTTCACGAATCATTTGATTCATTTTGGGAAATTCTGTGCAATTTGCCAATCATTTGATTCATTTAGAGACATTTTGCGGTTCGCAAATCTTTTGATTCAGTTTGCGATTAATTTGATTAATTTCGCGAATCATTTGATTCCGTTCGCGAATCATTTGATTCATTTCGCGAATCATTTAATTCAGTTAGCGAATCATTTAATTAATTTCGGGACATTCTATGTGGTTCATGAATCATTTGATTCAGTTCGCGAATCATTTGATTCTTTTCGGGACATTCTGTGCAATTCGCGAATCATTTGATTCAGTTCACGAATCATTTGATTCAGTTCGGGACATTTTGTGCAATTTGCTAATCATTTGATTCAGTTCACGAATCATTTGATTCATTTCGGGAAATTCTGTGCAATTCGCCAATCATTTGATTCATTTAGAGACATTATGCGATTCGCAAATCTTTTGATTCAGTTTGTGAATCATTTATATTCAGTTCAGGACATTCTATGCAGTTCATGAATCATTTGAATCAGTTCGCGAATCATTTGATTCATTCAGAGACATTTGCAAATCAATTCATTTCATTTTGGGACGTTCTATGTGGTTCATGATTCATTTGATTATGTTCGGGACTTCGAACTAAAAGTATAGCTTACAAAATGAGATCCGATGAACATTAAATCTGAGCAAAATGTCTCTGTGTGGTTCAACAAGGGAATGAATCTTCCTCAGAAGAGTGACAAAATGAAAAACTGATTTATATTATAAATACGTCCATAAGCTTTTTGTGAAATTTGGATGAACTCATGAATCTGTTGTTTGAACTCGTCATATTTAAGGAGAGAACTATAGTTGTTATGATGTTCAAGGGTGTAGAATTTAGTAGAGATGCTTTGACATGTCTTTGCTCCTACATTGTGTTTGTGTGCAGGAAGGTCCCGTATGAGGAGAGGATCTTCAGTGTTCTGCGCTGGCTGCAGTTACCAGAGGATAGACGGTAAATTAACTCCAGCATGACTGTTTTTCTTTATTACAATCTGCAAGATCTGCTTTGTCTATTTAGCATGTTTTCACAGCTCAAGCGCCTGGAGTGTTTGTTTCACAATCTTAAACATTCAATAGAATTCATGCTTTTAACCAGAAAAAAAAACCTGCCTGTGGGGGTCTTACGAAAAAAATCATTCAAAGGCAAAACAAAGTTTTAGAGCCCAGTGGCAGATTACTCACACTCATTCATTATTATTAGATTATCAGAGCAGAGGAAATGATAAGCAAATGTGAAAACACTGAATCAGCATCAGCTGGAGGTTCATCATTCAGACGTCTGTGTGTATGTTTCTGCTGCCGCAGGCCGGACTTCTTCACAGTCTACCTGGAGGAGCCTGATAGTTCAGGACACGAGCATGGCCCCGTCAGCGGAGGGGTGAGAACACACTCACACACACACACACACACACACACACACACACACACTCACACTAGTGCTGCACAATATACCAGTACAAAAAATGGTATCGCAATTTCCTGCTTTATAAAATGATACAATTCGGCATTTTAAGAAAGCATTTTGATAAGAGTCATATTAACACTGTTTATTTAGGGTTCTATGATTAAAGAAAAGTGGAAAACATGGACAGAATCACGAGATCCAGATTTGTAGATTGTTAGAATTTAATGAAACTATTAAAATGGAATGCAGAAAATTAAATCATGTACATTTTATGATTTTAATTAATTAGACATGCTTTTTGATTGTCATTTTTTTATGTAACCATTCAAAAAAGTCTAGAACAATTAAAAACGGGAAAAACGGGAAAAACGGAATCCAGAAAATATTAAAATGAATTTAGAAAATATAAAACTGAATTTGGGGCTAAAACTAATTTCGAAGGGCCTTTAAAATTAATTTGAACTTTTAAGAAATTTTGTGCGTTTTATGACCTCAATTAAGACGTGTTTTTTGATAAAAATTTTGTAATGTAAGCTTTAGTCTAGAAAAAAAAAAAAAAATGGGGGGGAAACGGAATCCAGAAAAATTAAAATGAATTTGAATTAATAGAAAACAGATTCACAGAATTGGATCAATAAAACTGAATTTGAGAAAAATAATAAATGTATTTAATAGGGCCTTAAAATGTATTTTTGTTAAACTTCTAAGAAATTTACAATGTGTATGTTTAATAATAAATAAATAAGTAATTCTTTATAAAATCAAATACATTTTTATAAATTAATAATTAGAATTTAATAAAAATTATTAAAATGGAAGGCATAAAATTAATAGAAAACAGATTCATAGAATTTGATCAATAAAACTGAATTTGAGAAAAAAAATGAAATGTATTTAATAGGGCCTTAAAATGTCGTTTGTTAAACGTTTAAGAAACTGCTGTTAAATTGTTTACGTTTTATGATTTTAATTAATTAGACATGCTTTTTGATTAATATTTTTTAATGTAAATGTTCAAATAGAGTCTAGAAAAATTAAAAACAGGAAAAATGGAATCCAGAAAATATTAAATTGAATTTAGAAAAAAATAAATTTGAATTTGGGGCTAAAACTAATTTCATAGAGCCTTAAAAATGTAATTTCTGTTCAACTTTTAAGGGATTTCTGTTAAATATGGTTCGTTTTATGATTTCAATTAATAAGACGTGCTTTTTGATTAATATCCAGAAAATTCACATGAATTTGGAAAAAAATAAAACAGAATTTGAGAACAAAAACAAATTTCATAGAGCCCTATTTATTTCATTTGTCCTTTAGTTTGCTACTTGCATCTGTGTTATTATTATTAACAAAGATAAAAATACAAAAAAAAATTATATAAATTAAAATTGCATTTTATTTTTTATTCTTTTATTTTGGGCTTTTTGTTGTTTCTTAAAGTGTTTTTTCAGACTAGTGGAAAGAAAACACCCAAAAGACACTGTTAAGTCTTTCTTTTATAGCACTTTATCTATTTGTGTCAATAGATTTCAATTACAATACAGATTTTTAAAGACCATGAGCTTTTTTCTCCTACACTGAGCCATAAATCTCCACTTCAGCAGCACTTACACACACCACACTGAACATTTGTATTCCTGTCTATATCCTGAAGGTTTTTTGCAGAGGGATTGGTTCATATAGAATTTGCTTGATTTTTTATAAAACATTCCTCAAAAATAGTAAAAACTGCATTGTTTTCTGCCTGTTCTAAGTATTTTCTGAATTATGAAGTGACAAAATAAGATCCCCAAAATCCCCTCTGTAAAAACATTTGACTCTAATATGTCAAGAAAATTAAACAAGAGTTTTGAAACTGACTTCCTCCAGTTTTCAGATCTTTGTACTAGAAATATATGCAAATTAGCTTATATTTCATTAAACAATGGCTCATTTGCATATTTGGAAAACTTGTAATACAAAAAATGTTTGCAATTCTCAATGTAATCAATCAACTGAATAAGTAAGGTCATAACTATTAGTTCATTTTTTTTTTACCCTATTCACCTGCAGTGACTCGCCTTAAAGGGGATGAAATGCTTTTTTAACAGATAAAATAACTCTAACCTCCATTTGGATCATCTATTATTTATATACTTGTCATAGTATCAGTTTAGTAGTAGTACTGAGATATTTTAAGTCAGATCTCATATCAGAGTCAACATTTTTCACACACACACACACACACACACACACACACACACACACTCATCAGTGTTTATCAGATATCACAAGCGGCTGACACAGACTCGCTCTCGTGTGATGTTTCTCTCACACGCTACTCATCACTTCCTGTCTGTGCTGACATATAAAGGCCAGGAGCATCAGATGATGATCAGACACAAGCTGATTAATACTGACAAACCACATTCAGCTTCAAAACATCTGCTGACATCTGTGTGTGTGTGTGTGTGTGTGTGTGTGTGTGTGTGTGTGTGTGTGTGTGTGTGTGTGTGTGCAGCTGATCTTAGCTCTTCAGGGGGTGGACAGAATCATCGGTCAGCTGATGAATGGCCTTAAACAACTCAACCTTCATCAGTGTGTCAACATCATCATCGTCGCAGATCACGGTAAAACACACACACACACACACACACACACACACACACACACACACACACATTTAGCTGTGAAGAAACACACTGTGTGCAAGTCTGACGCGTGTGTGTGTGTGTGTGTGTGTGTGTGTGTGTGTGTGTGTGTGTGTGTGTGTGTGTGTGTGTGTGTGTGTGTGTGTGTGTGTGTGTGTGCAGGTATGGAGGAGACCAGCTGTGAGCGTAAAGAGGCTCTTCAGGATTTTATAGGTGATGTCAATCATCTCTATGTTAACGAGGGTCCGTTTGGACGAATCAGAGCGAAAGACACATCGTACACCTGTAAGTCAAACACACACAGAGTTCAAAGCAGCCCTAGTGAGTGGTGTGTGTGTAAATAACCCTGTGTGTGTGTGTGTGTGTGTGTGTGTGTGTGTGTGTGTGTGTGTGTGTGTGTGTGTGTGTGTGTGTGTGTGTGTGTGTGTTTGACAGTGGACGCGGCTGGACTCGTGGCAAACATGTCGGTAAGAGTCATTGCATACTACAGTATACAGTCATGTGAAAAAGTTAGGAAACTCTATTGAATGTCATTGTTCCCTCTCAGTCGGTCTCTTCGACGTCACGTCGGAGACCGACGAATTGGGATATCGCTTTAGAGATACCAATCCTCTTCGTGTGTAAACTAAACGAGCCAATGCACATTGGCATGCATGATTGCATCCAGCTGTCGCTGATCACAGCGTGAGCATAAATACACAGCAGGTGCAATGCATAGACAGCATTTCGCATCGGAGCCGATCTTCTCATGAGAGACGGAACGAGCCATTCTCTTCAAGAAAGAACTCTTCACTGCGGTGTTGGCGGTACGGCGCGTCAGCGGTGGTGGTCTCCTGTGGGTGGAAAAAGCGCGCAGTCAAGGATTGCACTACCTGCCTTCTGTGTCGCTGCGGCCATCTCCCCTGTGTGCTTCAGCACTAGAGCAGTTTCTAAAAGAGTATCACGGGTGAACGTCTTTTTAAAGACGAGGTGTTTGAAACACAATGCCGTTTCACCCATGCGTTTCTGGATGCGGTCGTTACCTGGCGCCAGGTGATGGTCACAATCGCTGTCTGACGTGTCTGGGTATTGAGCACGCTCAGGCGGCGTTTGTGGATGAGTCATGCCGTCATTGCGGCGGCATGTCCATCACGGAGCTGCGGACCAGACTCCGCTTCCTGCAAAGGGGCGGGGTGCCAGTTCCTCTGCCCAGATCTACCGTTCCCCCCGGCAAACAGGTCAGCGGTGCCGGGAAGGTAGGGCTTGAATGGAACCCTCCATCACGTCCCGACCCCTCTCGGCTGGATGACTGGTATCTTGGGGTGGCTCGCGCTGGTTCTCAGCGTCCCACCCCAGTGCCCTTCTTCCCGGAGGTGCATGATGAGCTTACTGGGACGTGGACGGCACCTTTTACTGCCAGAAACCGCTCCAGTGGCACGTCCTCCCTCACCACCCTTGATGGCGGACCAGCGCGGGGGTACGCGGCTGTCCCGCCGGTGGAGCGTGCGGTGGCGATGCAATTGTGTCCCGGCGCCGCTTCCACTTGGCGGGGCAACCCGTTGCTCCCCTCCCGGGCCTGTAGGCACTCGTCGGCTCTGATCGGCAGTGCCTACACGGCTTGTGGCGCTGCTGGCTCCGCCCTACACGCTATGGCGTTGTTACAGGTCCATCAGGCCCAGGCACTGAAGGACCTGTACGAGGGTGGTTCTTCGCTACGGACCTCGCGCTACGAGCGACGAAGGTTACGGCGCGGTCTCTGGGTCGTGCGATGTCCACGATGGTGGTCCAGGAACGCCATCTCTGGCTGTGTCTGGCCGACATGAGGGAAGCAGACAAGGTCAGGTTCCTGAATGCCCCCGTGTCCCAGACCGGCCTCTTCGGCGACGCGGTCGAAAACTTCGCCCAGCAGTTTTCGGCCACCCAGAAGCAGACTGAGGCCATCAGTCATATCCTGCCCCGGCGTGCTCCCGCTGCTGCCTCCACCCAGCCGCCGGCGGCACCTCGGTCTGCTCGTCGCCGAGGGCGGCCCCCTGCCTCCGCCCCCGCTCCACAGCAGCCTGCGCAGCAGCCTTCACGGCGGATGCAAGAACAAGCGTCCCTGAGACGGGCGACCCAGAGATGGAGGAAGCTGCTCTTCGGGAGATGGTGAACGCACCACTCCCTCCCCCGGAGGAGGGCCGGGCGGAGAATCTTTTGTTCCCTTTAAAAAAGTTTCTTTTAAGAAACCCGTCATCGGCCTCACGGCCGGTGACACCCAAATTTTCAATAAAAGAGCAGTTTCTACTATCTCTGGGTCCCCAGAGGGGACAGCGGGTGTTGCACGGGTTAGCCCCGGGCTTCACCCCCTCTCCCCTCCCACCAGCAAATGGCGCTGGGCGGTTGGAGAGTGCGGTAGAACGGACTACTCACGCACCAGCTGCCAGAACGCAGGTAAATGTCTTGCACACACCACACACAGACACACTGACCCCGCTTCGAACCGGCATAGAGACGCCCGAGCGGGGTCCCTGCGTTCCACCTCGCTGCCCCCCCCCGCGGGTACGTCAGTGGTCCCGCTGGTCCCTCTTGTACGTTGGCTGGGAGCCTGGAGAGGGCTTCCCAGTCCGTCTTGCTGGCTCCTCCGGACCATCAGGCTCGGCTACGCGATTCAGTTCGCACGGCGTCCGCCCCGGTTCAGGGGCATCCACTTCACTACAGTGAAAGTAGCAGATGCCCCTGTCCTACGGGCAGAGATTGCTACTTTGCTGGCGAAGGAAGCAATAGAGCCGGTCCCTCTAGCCGATATGAAGACAGGGTTTTACAGTCCCTACTTCATAGTACCCAAGAAAAGCGGGGGTTTACGACCGATCCTGGACCTGCGCATCTTGAATCGAGCTCTTCACAAGCTACCTTTCAAAATGCTCACACAAAAACACATCCTCAGATGTGTTCGTCCCCAGGATTGGTTCGCAGCGATCGACCTGAAGGACGCGTACTTTCATGTTTCGATCCTTCCGCGCCACAGACCATTTCTGCGGTTCGCGTTCGAAGGCAGAGCATATCAGTACAAGGTCCTGCCCTTCGGGCTGTCCCTCTCCCCCGTGTCTTCACGAAAGTCGCGGAGGCGGCCCTTGTTTAAATCCTCCTAGGCCCCCCTCCGTACCCTCTTGGGACCTGTCTCTGGTGCTCACAGCACTACAGCGGGTCCCCTTTGAGCCTTTACAGTCAGTCGAGCTGAAGTATCTCTCTATGAAGACTCTGCTCCTGCTGGCATTGGCCTCCATCAAGAGGGTAGGGGACCTGCAGGCGTTTTCGGTCGACGATTCATGCCTTCAGTTCGGGCCGGCAGATTCCCAGGTAACCCTGAGGCCCCGGCCTGGCTACGTGCCCAAGGTTCCCACTACTCCCTTCAGGGATCAAGTGGTGAGCCTGCAAGCGCTGCCCCCGGAGGAGGCAGACCCAGCCCTAGCTTTGCTTTGTCCCGTCCGAGCATTAAGATGCTACGTCGACCGGACGCAAAGCTTCAGGACCTCAGATCAGCTCTTTATTTGTCACGGAGGACGGCAGAAGGGGAAGGCCGTCTCCAAGCAGAGGATGGCACACTGGATAGTGGATGCCATCGCCTTGGCTTATCAAGCTCAGGGCATGCCCTGCCCGCTCAGGTTGCGAGCTCACTCTACTAGGAGTGTTGCATCCTCCTGGGCGCTGGCTCGTGGCGCCTCGCTATCTGACATTTGTAGAGCTGCGGGCTGGGCGACCCCCAACACGTTCGCTAGGTTTTATAGCCTTCGTGTAGAGCCAGTCTCCTCCTGTGTTCTCACCTCAAACGGGTAGAAACACTGAGAGGCACTGGCTCAGGTCGGCTTGCTATCTTCTCCAGAGTGTCCATGAAGACCCTGTCGAGTCCTCCTTCCTCGGCTCCAGACGTAGCGGAGCGTCTAGGCGCCAGGCCTCTCTCGATGAATCTTTAGAACCGATAGAAGGCTTAGGATACATGAGAGACTTAAGTGAATCCCATATGTCTTCCACGGTACCCACAGAGACCGTGTTTCCCCGGTAACCTTCTACCATCTTCACGAGGGTTCAATCACCTCCATTCTTCCATATTTCCTAATATGAGCCATATGCGTATTGCTCCGAACCTCCTGCGGGATGGGTGGGAGCTCCGCACGTTCCCAGTGCTCCAGCTTCACTAAGTAGGTAGTGCTATGTTATACAGTGACTGGTCTTTCTGATCCGCCCTTGGCCTTAGCAAAAATTGGAGGCCAGGAGGCTTGCTCAGGACACTGGAGGGGGGCAGCAGCTGCGGCGCTTTGCTAGGGATCCCAATTCGTCGGTCTCCGACGTGACGTCGAAGAGACCGACTGAGAGGGAACGTCTTGGTTACGTATGTAACCCTCGTTCCCTGAAGGAGGGAACGGAGACGTCACGTCCCGTCGCCTCAGCTGCTGTACCACCGCTGTGCGGCCGGACCCAAGCTCGGCTCCTCAGCGAAATCCTGTCTATGCATTGCACCTGCTGTGTATTTATGCTCACGCTGTGATCAGCGACAGCTGGATGCAATCATGCATGCCAATGTGCATTGGCTCGTTTAGTTTACACACGAAGAGGATTGGTATCTCTAAAGCGATATCCCAATTCGTCGGTCTCCGACGTGACATCTCCGTTCCCTCCTTCAGGGAACGAGGGTTACATACGTAACCAAGACGTTTTTCGTATAAGGACATCATAAAAAAAAAATGGTCCTTGGCTGGTTTTAAAATTTGGAAAATAAAACCTCAGATGAACAACAACACATGACAAATTCAGTTCAATTCAAGTTTATTTTTATAGCGCTTTTCACATTACAAATCGCTGCAAAGCACCTGTACAAAAATGTAGGCTACTTTAATATATTTAGTAGCATATTAGTGGTGACTACTGTATGTTAAGTCGATGTACATATGGTAAAAAATATTAAAAACAGTAATGGTGTAATCAAAAACAGATGATGAACACTAATAGTAATGATTATGTGTTGCAATCAAACTAGTAGAGAAATTGTGTAGTGCTGTATGTTGTTTCAAGGCTGGCATCATCTCTTCTTCTGAATCCAGGCTGAATCTTGTTTAATTCCTAGTAACCACGGGATGTAAATCCCGTGGCAGAAACAGGAAAACAAATAGAGAAATATTTAGTGTAGCTGCTGTTCCAACCAAGCAAAAATTGTGTGTTTTGCCCAAGCTGAAAAATGTTGATGTGCATTTGATCAGATGTAACTGAAGTACAACGTTATGAGATACATTATGTGAATACTTGGCTAAAGAGATGAGTCTTTAATCTAGATTTAAACATAGAGAGTGTGTCTGAACCCCGAACTAGAGACCTGCGCGGGACGGATTTTTCAGTCCCGCTCCCGCCCGCTCCCGCAAGATTGTGTCCCGCGCCCGCCCGCTCCCGCAAAAATATACGTTATCTCGTCCCGCTCCCGCCCGCGACATTCATGATTTGTCCCGCTCCCGCCCGCAAAAGCCCGCATAAAATTAATCTATATTGATTTTTTCTGTACATCGATTGAATTTACATGAAACAGTTCTATAACATCTTGTAAGTTCCACTAGACCCCAGCATAAACGCTCTGGATAAAATATGTGTTATTTAGACTAAGCATCAACATTCACAAAC
>NC_133377.1:44347955-44360455 GCF_049309525.1 Garra rufa | reverse complement strand
AATTCAAATATAAAAAAAAAAACTAAAAATAGAATACTCGGAATTCAAATATTGAAATTGAAATATAAAAAAAAAAATCTAAAAATAGAATACTCGGAATTCAAATATTGAAATTCAAATATATATATAAAAAAAACTAAAAATAGAATACTCGGAATTCAAATATTGAAATTCAAATATAAAAAAAAACTAAAAATAGAATTCTCGGAATTCAAATACTCAAATATTTAAATTCAAATATTATAATATAAAACTGAAAATCAAATACTCTGAATTCATATATTAAAATACAAAAATTCAAATATTCAAAAAAAAAAAAAAAAACTAAATATTGAATATTCGGTATTCAAATATTGAAATTCAAATATTTTTATGAAAAAAAAAATGAAAATCAAATACTCGGAATTCATATATTAAAATATTGAAAATCAAAAGCAAATATTAAAAATCAGAAATTCAAATGATCAAATTCCAGTACTAAAATTTTAATATTTAAACACTAAAAACCAAATAGTCAAATGGCAATAGACATCATCCAGTAAGAGTACTGAGCTATAAAATAAATGTTGATTTTTGTATGCCATGCCAGCCAAGCTAGAAACTAAAAGTTTCTGAAAAATAAATGATGGTTTCACTAGATAAGATCCTTCTTCCTCAGCTGGGATCGCTTAGAGTCCTTTAAAGCTGCATTTAAACTACATTTTGGAAGTTCAAACTCAATGCCCCATTGAAGTCCACTATATGGAGAGAAATCCTGAAACACTTTCCTACAAAAGCAGTTTCTTTACGACTGAAGAAAGAAAGGAATGAATACATTGAATGACAACAGGGAGAGAATGTTATTTGCAATTTTTTGTTCTGGAAGTGAACTTCTCCTTTACAAGCTACAGGTGTGTGCCAAAAAATTTTAATGTCGAGGGAAAGTCCATTTATTTCAATAATTTGTTTCAAAAAGTGAAACTTGTATGTTATATTAGTTCACGACACACAAAGTGAAATATTTCAAGCCTTCATTTGTTTCAATTTTAATGATTTTGGATTAAAGAAAAAAAAAAAATCCAATCCAGTATTTGACAAAATTAGAATATCATGACAAAGTTCAACATTGTAGGCTCCCTGTGTCCCAATCTAGTCAGATAATTATCACAAAACACCTGCAAAGGTTTCCTCAGGCTTTACATTGTCTCAGTCTGGATTAGTAGCTTCAGAATCATGAGGAAGAGGAAGAGGAAAATCTCAAAAGGCAATTGCAAAAGAAGCTGGATGCTCACAGAGCGCAGTATTGAAGTATATTAACAGAGTGTTAAGAGGAAGGTAAAATGTGGTGCACAAGTGACAGGGATGACCGTAGCCTTGAGAGGATTGTCAAGCAGAAATCTGGGGGAGCTTCATAAGGAGTGAGACTGAGAAGAACTACATACAGACGTCTGCATGACAGCGGCTACAGCTGGAGAACTCACTCCTGAACCAAAAACAACGTCAGAAGCATCTGTGCTGGGCTACGGAGAAAAAGAACTGGTCCCAGAGTCTGGAGGAAGAGCGGAGAGGCACAAAAGTCAAGCTGCTTAAAGTCCAGTGTTTAGTTTGGCCAATATCAAAGCATCTTGCGCTCCATAACACCTCAACTGTGTCAAAGGCTGATCGCCGCCTTGATGCTGGAATTAGTGCAAAAGGAGGCCTGAGGACATAATACAGTACTTTAACACACTTTTCAGAAGGCCAACATGTGTTTAAGATCCTATTGGTCACATGAAATATTCTAATTTTGTGAAATACTGGATTTGTTTTGTTTTGTCTTTAATACGTAATCATCAAAACTGAAACAAATGAAGCCTTGAAATATTTCACTTTGCGTAATGAACTAATACAACATGCACGTTTCACAATTTGAAACAAATTATTGAAATAAATGGACTTTCCCTCGAGATTCTAATTTTTTGGCACATACCTGTATTTTTTCACTTCAAATTTAGATTTTGAAATGTTGCGAGTTAGTCATAAAGGCTAAAGCAGCTGGTATTATAAAGGTTTTATTTGAACTCTGTCAAGACTGATTCACGTCTGAACCGCAGACTTTAGCAAACTCAGCTCTTTCCATACTGTACTTTTCCCATTACGTTAAAAACATGACATGTACTATCATTTACTCTGGTGAATCATAAAGCAGTGTCACTGTGGCTTAATTAACAGCTCACTCTGTGTTTGTGTTTGTGTGTGTCTCTGTAAGTGTGTGGTCTGGACTCTAAATGGCTCCATCTGCTGGTCAAACATCGATCTGCATGATATAAATAAACTACATGCAGCATATTATTCACTAACAATAACTATGTATGAATAATGTAAATTACTTACAGCTGAGGTCAAAAGTTTACATCCCCCTTGCAGAATCTGCAAAATGTTAAATATTTTATCAAAATAAAAGGCATCATACAATATGCATGTAGTTGTTTATTTAGTACTGACCTGAATAAGATATTTCACTTAATAATGTACTAATAATACAGTCCACAAGAGAAAATAATAGTTGAAAAAATTTCAAAAGTTTACTTCTTGATTTTTAATACTGTGTTGTTAGCTGAATGATCCACAGCTGTGTTTTTTGTTTAGTGATAGTTGTTCATGAGTCCCTTGTTTTTCCTAAACAGTTAAACTGTCTGCTGTTCTTCAGAAAAATCCTTCAGCTCACACAATTTTTTGGTTTTCCAGCATTTTGTCTATTTGACCCTTTTCCAGCAATGACTGTAAGATTTTGAGAACCATCTTTTCACACTGAGGACAACTGAGGGACTCATATGCAACTATTACAGAAGGTTCAAACACTCACTGATGCTCCAGAAGGACAAAAACATGCATTAAGAGCCGGGGGTGAAAACTTTCGAATAGAATGAAAAATATGTACATTTTTCTTATTTCGCCAAAATATCATATTTTCTCATTTAGTACTGCCCTTCAGAAGCTGCAGAGGATGCTTACATGTTTCATAGAAGATAAAATAAGTTACATTTACCCTGATCTTCAAATTCAAAAAAGTTTTCACCCACGGCTTTAATACATATATTTTTCTTCTGGAGCATCAGTGAGTGTTTGAACCTCCTGTAATAGTTGCATATGAGTCCCTCAGTTGTCCTCAGTGTGAAAAGATGAATCCTTTCCAACAATGACTGTATGATTTTGAGATTCAAATACACAAAAATGCTGGAAAACCAAAGAATTTGTGTGAGCTGAATGATTTTTCTGAAGAACAGCAGATAGTTTAACTGTTCAGGACAAACAAGGGACTCATGAACAACTATCACTAAAAAAAAAAAAAAAAACAGCTGTGGATCATTTATTTTTTTCCCCTGAAATTCAAAGTATTTTTTTTTTTTTTAGAAAATTCAAATATTTAAATTCAAATGTTCAAATTCAATAATTCAAATTGAAATTGAATTGAAATACTAAAAACCAAATACTCGATTTCAAACATTTAAATATTGAAATTCAAATATTAAAAAACAAAAAAAAAAAAACTGAAAATCGAAAACTCGGAATTCAAATATTCAAATATTGAAATTTAAATATTTAAAAAGAAAAACTAAAAATCAAATACTTGGAATTCAAATATTCAAATTTTGAAATTTAAATATTTAAATAGAAAAACTAAAAATCAAATACTTGGAATTCAAATATTCAAATATTGAAATTTAAATATTTAAATAGAAAAACTAAAAATCAAATACTTGGAATTCAAATATTGAAATTCAAATATTAAAAAAAAAAAAAACTCAAAATCAAATACTCGGAATTCAAATATTCAAATATTGAAATTTAAATGCAAATATAAAAAAATCAAAAATTCAAATGATCAAATTCCAATAAACTGGACATTTTTATAAATTTAACTATTATTTTCTCTTGTGAATATCTTATTCAGGTCAGTACTAAATAAACAATAACATTCATTTTGTATGATTCCTCTTATTTTGCTAAAACAAATAACATTTTGCAGATTCTGTATGTAAACTTTTGACCTCAAATGTAGATGCACAGAAGAACA
This sequence comes from Garra rufa, assembly GCF_049309525.1. Classification (NCBI taxonomy): domain Eukaryota; kingdom Metazoa; phylum Chordata; class Actinopteri; order Cypriniformes; family Cyprinidae; genus Garra; species Garra rufa. Next base: position 44,356,419 of record NC_133377.1, on the reverse strand, counting down.
TCTTACAAACACTTGGCACGTGTGTGTGTGTGTGTGTGTGTGTGTGTGTGTGTGTGTGTGTGTGTGTGTGTGTGTGTGCGTGCGTGCGTGCGTGTGTGTGTGTGTGTGTTACTGACGTTGCAGCTCTCGCTGTTGTCCGCTCTGTGAGGCAGGATGAAGCATGTGACTCTCAGATCTCCGTCACACTCGTCCAGCGTCTCGTTCAGATTCTCACAGCTGCTGATGATGCTGTAGAAATGCGAGGGGATGAAGACGGAGCCCAGTGCATGCCTGCAATAGATACACAACAGGAAAGCAGTTCAGAAACATACATTTTTAATCATTTTATATAGCAAAATGTGAAAATAAAATATAATTAAATTATATTTAATTGATAATAATTATTAGAAATAAAATAATTACTAAAAATAAATGGAATAGAATTATTATTTTGTTTTAATGATTTAAACGTGTTAATATAACACAAGGGTCAGGGGTGTGCATTTCTCACTCTTTGATCTTCTCCTCCGTGTCTCTCACTCCGTCATGGTTGTGGTCAAATATGGGTCCCATGATCACATTAATGCCGTTATTCTTCAGACTGTATCTCCTGAGGACGTCCCTCTGCAGGAAACTCCACACTCCTACACAAACAAGTCTATTAAGTCTCATTTCTTTCTGAACGCGTTCATTCCTAGATGCGATGTTTCTTATTTTCAGTCTCATGTTGTTCTGTGTGAACCGCAGCAGTGTATGGAGCTAAAATACATGTAGCTTCAATTTTTTGTTTTGTTTTATCAAATATACTTCACAAATGCTTTAGCGAATCCACATGCACAAAACGGTTCATATTTGCACATTTCTGGATGATTTTACATGAACAAACTAATTGACCATATGTGACCCTGGACCACAAAACCAGTCATAAGGTTAAATTTTACAAAACTGAGATGTATACATCATAGAAAAGGATAGGACAATATTTGACCGAGATACATCTATTTGAAAATCTGGAATCTAAGGATGCAAAAAAATCAAAATACTGAGAAAATCACCTTTAAAGTTGTCCAAATTAAGTCCTTAACAATGCATATTACTAATCAAAAATTACATTTTGATATATTTATAGTAGGAATTTTGCAAAAAATCTTCATGGAACATGATCTTTACTTAATTTCCTAATGATTTTTGGCATAAAAGAAAAATCAATAATTTTGACCCATACAATGTATTTTTGGCTATTGCTACAAATATACCCCAGCGACTTAAGACTGGTTTTGTGCTCCAGGGTCACATATGCATTGAGCGTTCTTTAGAACTTCAACATAATGATAAGCAGCTGGTAAACTTCCGCTGAAGCTGATTTTATGTGTGTTATAAATCGCTGGACACTCTTGAGACTCCTCTACTGCCTCGCTCTTATCAGAAACTGAGAAAAATAATAATTGCAACATCGTAAATAATGATAGCGGCATGAACATTCAGTTTGATATTATTTAACAACATATCCTTTAAATCCCAGGAGAGACCCTGCATAGTATTTAAATGCTGACAGCTAAACACTATCATAATGTGTTTAGGCTAACGGTAGCTAGCTAGCAACACTTCTCTTCAAGGACATCTTAATCGTGTTCTTGATAACCAGTAACTTGTCTTTATAGTCATGAACACATTTTTAAAATCTTGTAATATTTTGAAACCTTTATTATTTTTCAACTCTACAGCAGTGCGATAAAATTCACTTGAAAGATTCACTTTCATTAATGAAGACCACATGAAAAAAATGTCTTTTCACAGTCTTTAGAAGATGAAATTAACAATATAACCAGAAGATGGCAGCAGAGGGTCAATCATTGGCTGCAGCTGCCATTTCAACTCCATAGTTTTTTTCAAGACGTCTTGCTTTTTGATTTATTACGAAATTACTAGTTTAATAAATTGTAGTATATTTACTATAATAACACTATAAATAAGTTAAATATTAATGGTATAAGAATTAAATAATGCACTCAATATGAATTTTGAGTCAGAGTGGCTATGCTTACATTCAAGCAAATAATCTGTTTGTAATCAGATTGACGGCTCAATCAGACTGAAAATCCTTCATGTAAACACCTCAATTGGATTGGAAACTGAATCTGAAAGGACTGTTTTAGACTATTCTGACCAGATAGAGTCAGGGGCTCTCATTTACTTCACTCTCTGAAAGTTTTTTGAGTTTAGGAAGAATTTCATTGATATTATACAAATGTTTTACAAAGATATCAACCGTTCTATTATTCTGAATACAGGAACCTCTAAAAGATATGGAGTTCATCGTAGTGTTTGCCAAGGTTGTCCGATTTCCCCCTTTCTGCTTTTATTAGTTGCTGAACTTCTCTCTAGTCAAATGTTAAACAAACAAAGCATTTTGGGATTAAAAAAAAATGTTTGATAGTGAAGTCAACATTTCTCAATTGGCAGATGACACTGCATTATTTTTTACGAAGTAAAAATCAAGTAAAAACAGTCTTGGATTGTGTTTCCAAATTTACTAAATCTTCTGGTCTAAAGCTTAATCTTTATAAATGTGAAATAATATTCATACACGATTCTATAGAATTATCTATTGAAAATATACGGTTAAATATCTGGGAATCTGTATTTCTACACTGCAAAAAAATGCTTTTCTGACTTAGATTTTTTTTTGGCTTGTTTCCAGCCAAAATATCTAAAGTTCTTAAATCAATAAGGATTTTCTAGATGAGTACACAAGACAAAATTAAGTGAGTTTTTGCTTAAAACAAGCTAAATAATCTGCCAATGGGGTAAGCAAAAAAATCTTATTTCAAGCAGACAACTAGATTATTTTTCTTACCCCACTGGCAGATTATTTTGCTTGTTTTAAGCAAAAACTCACCTAATTTTGACTTCTTTTTACTAAAAACAAGATAATAATTTTTACTTGTCAAGAAAATCCTTCCTGGTTTAAGAATTTTTAGATATTTTGGCTGGAAACAAGACAAAAAAATCGAAGTAAGAAAAGCATTTTTTTGCAGTGAGCAAAGCTATTGCAAAAGGGTTGATACAACCAATAAATAATCACCTCTCCTTTAAAAGCAATGAACGGACACTTCCAGAATTAAAAGTTGATAGTATCAAAATATTTTCTTCCTCTTGTAATAATACAAATATTAGACAAATTTTGCAATCAAAACATAAAATTCTTTTGGAAATTCAAAAATTCAAAAATTTCTGACATTAACTGGAAAGCGACCTGATCAAATACTTACAAATGCTGTATTTTGAATAAAGTTAAAGAGGTGCATTTTAAAATACTTCATGTAAAGTAGCACTTTCTAAATTCATGGACATTGATAATACTAGTATTTTCTGTAACACACACGAGGAAGACTGGTGTCATTTGTTGTATTATTGTGATTTGTCTCTTAGTTTTTGGTCCAAAGAAATGTTAATTATATACCATCTTTAAAAGATGTTATTTGTACTTATACACACAAAGTAAAACGATCGAGTATGTCGGTGCATACCAAAGTGTAATTTCTTTTTATCAGAATGCTCTAGTGTCTCTAATGCAAATAATAACAAAAAGAATGACACATTGTTACATTTTATGTAACAATGAAATGTTACATTAGCAACATTTGAATATGGCTTAAAGAAAAAGGAAGAAAATTTGTTTATTTATCTATTTTTCTCCTCTTATTCACTGTTCTACAGTTTAAGGTTGCTCTTCTATTTTGTGGATCTGGATTTACGTTTCAATATTTCTGTAATGTTCAATCATTCTTCTTTAATAAAAAAAAATAAAAGAAACTGTAAGGACTATGCATGTGCAATGACACAGAAATAGCTTAATGACTATATTTATCCAGAAATGGAGCCATTATTATTCTGCTGTTAAAAACATATAAAGAAACTGTAAAGGAGAGTGGTTATTATGTGCAAACAGTGAGAAACTCTATATTTGTGCAGTGTGCGCATGTAAAAAAAAAAAAAAAAAAAAAAAAAAAAAATTCAAATTTAAAGCTTGTGACATATAAACTTGCACATCAACCCAACTTTATTTAGTAAACGTTACATTCAGTTTAGAATGTAGTCCGACTGAACCAAAAATTGTGCATGTAAACGTAGCCAGTGTGAATGAGCTCATGCATTTGTGATCATATTTTGAAAATAAATTAAATGTACTCACTCTTGAAGGCAGGATACATGGGAACCGTGTTTGTGACGAGTGAAGCTTCATATCTGGATTCAGCCGTAACGGAGTAATCTACACAGATCAACAGCAGTCATTCATACAGCAGTCATTTACCTGTAAAACATCTTCATCAGCAAAGACACTACAGGAAAAACTGTAGTGTTGTTGTTTTTTTCCATGCACTTTTCTTTAAGACTAGTGCACAGAATCCAAAATACACTTTTACTTATTTATTCCACAGCACTTTATCCATTTGCATCTGTAGATCTCTAATCCATATCTTTAAAAGAGTTTTTTCTCTTACAAACACCAAACTTTACAGTTTTATTCCAGTCTATATTCTGGTGTTCATATTTCGTTTACACTGATTTATACAACATTTTACTTTTAAAAACATGGTGAAAATGCATTTTCAGCATTTTCTGATCTATGGTGTGATAAAAAGAACAATATTCAACATTTAACTCTAATATGTGACCCTGGACCACAAAACCAGTCATAAGGGGTCAATTTTTACTAGTAAAAATCATAAATAAGCTTTCAATTGATGTATGGTTTGTTAGGATATGACAATATTTTCCAAGCTGAGATACAGCTATTTAAACGTATGGAATCTGAAAAAAAAAAAAAAAAATCTAAATAATTGAGAAAATCACCTTTAAAGTTGTCCAAATGAAGTTCTTGGCAATGCATATTACTAATAAAAAAATTACGTTTTGATATATTTACGGTAGGACATTTACAAAGTCTCTTCATTAACATTTTCTTAATATCCTTAAAAGAAGGAAATAAAAGGAACAAAAATCGATCATTTTGACCCATACAATGTATTTTTGGCTATTGCTACAAATATACCCCTGCTACTTTAAGACTGGTTTTGTGCTCCAGGGTCACATATGACAACAAATTCACACAAGAATTATGAACCAATGTTCAAATTTCTGTTCTGGATTTAATTAGGTTGAATTAGATAATGCCTGATGATTAAACATAACATTTCAGAAATCTTGAAAAACAATAGTCTTAAAGGGGTCATCGGATGCTAAACTAACTTTTCCAAGTTGTTTGAACATTACTGTGTGTTGTCAGTTTGTGAACACAACCACCCTACAGTGATAAACATCCACCCAGTGGTATTTGTTTAATCTTTAAAAGTAATATCCCCTTTCTAAAATCAGTTCATTCTCAGCTTCTTGTGGGTGTGACGAAACACAGTTGATTGACATGAGCGTCTCACCTTAGCCCCGCCCTCACCAAGCTCAAACAGTCCGACTCTGATCTCCATTGTGTGACTCAGGAGCAGAGGAAGACTCTAATTGAGCAATTGAGGTGTTCTGTTGTTGGATGTCATAATGAACTTTTTTTTTTTTTTTTTTAAGGAAAGTGCCGATCCCGATCTACATATGCATCTATGTTCATGTGAATCATTCGTGATGCAGCTTCACCCACAGCTGAAATGAGTATAAGGTATAAGGCCTTTCTTAATTATGTGCTTATTGGCAAGTTTCACCGATAAACGCAGCTAAATGCGGCTAAACGCGGCTAAATGCGGCTAAAGTAAACATTACAGCTCATAATCCCTCAGCAGAGAGGGGCGGGGCGAGCAGAGCTCATTTGCATTTAAAGGGCCCATGCAATAAAATGAGCTGATATTTAGCAGAGCTGATTTTGACAAGGTAAAAGGGTGTTTTTTTACACTACTATTGAGAATTTTTAACCAAAGTATATTACAGACTTTTTATTAAGACCCAAAAGATTCATATGAACTTGTGGAAAATGGGCATCCGATGACCTCTTTAATGTACTGTGATCATTCAGCTGAAGTATGGTGAGATCCGTAGTGACTTGTGTCAAAATAAATGTTACATTCATGGTGATTTGAGATGAGCAGACGTGTGACTGACCCGGCGGGTAGAGAAAGGCGTGTGTGACTTCGGTCTCCTGGCTGTGTGAGTTACATGTGTGTGTGATATCGAGACGAGGGTCTGCTCTCACACACTCGCTGGACGACACCAAAGGAACCTCCATCTGGACACAAACAAACAACCAATGAGTGTGGTGCTGTGGCTCAGACAAACACGTTCATTAGCGGTCTGTGCACCTGTGCTGTGAGTGTGAACTGGCTCCACAGCGGCATGTTGATGACGTGACTGTAGCCGCTGCAGTAATCCGACTGACACAGCTGTGTGTAAGACGTCTGGAAGAGAACAGCTGGACGGCCGAACGGCAGGTGTGTGACGTCTGCGCAAACACAAACACACAATACAGATATCACAATGACACACTCAAGACATTCATTCATGCATTCTGCTTGGACAATACACTAAAGGAGAAGCTCACTTCCAGAACAATTTACAGACCAGATAAAAAAGTTTATCAAATAATATTAAAGGTGCACTTTTATGGTTTTAAAATTTCACATTTTTCCTCTTCTCTAGCTACCATCTAATCTAGGTGTGTAATAAATCTGGCATTGTGTATTTTAGGGGCAGCCGTGGCCTAATGGTGAGGGAGTTGGGCTTGTAACCCAAAGGTTGCCGGTTCGATTCCCACACCGGTCGGGATGAACAGCGCTCTTTCCACCTTCAATACCATGACTGTAGTGCCCTTGAACAAGGCACTGAACCCCCAGTTGCTTCACTTCTCACTGCTGTGTGTGTGCGCACTTGGATGCAGAGGACCAATTTCGAGTATGGGTCCCCATACTTGACAATATGTGACCCTGGACCACAAAACCAGTCATAAGGTTAAATTTGACAAAACTGAGATTTATACATCATATGAAAGCTCAATAAATAAGCTTTCTATTGATGTCTGGTTTGTTAGGATAGGACAATATTTGGCCGAGATACATCTATTTGAAATCAGAAATCTGAGGATGCAAAAAAATCAAAAAGACTGAGAAAATCACCTTTAAAGTTGTCCAAATTAAGTTCTTAACAGTGCATATTACAAATAAAAAAATTACATTTTGATATGTTTACAGTAGGAATTTTACAAAAAATCTTCATGGAACATGATCTTTACTTAATTTCCTAATGATTTTTGGCATAAAAGAAAAATCAAAAATTTTGACCCATGCAATGTATTTTTGGCTATTGCTACAAATATACCCCAGCGACTTAAGACTGGTTTTGTGGTCCAGGGTCACATATGTCACGACTTTCACTTTCACTTTTTTAACTAGTGTTGGCTCTTTGAACAACTGCTTTTGTTAAGACACTTTAAATTAAAGGATCTGGCAAATGCATAAATCTAATAGTTAAAATTAACAAAAATCAATAACTGATCAAGTACATTAAACAAATCAGTGTCTCCTGAAGCACAACTCACCATAACAACTGTATAAGAGACTCAATGTAGTTTTGTGTCTCAACCACAGATGGCGACAGAGAGGATATTCAGTCCTTTAGAAATCAGAGTAATCAACTTTTCTCACATTTCCGTTTTTTTCAGCAGTGGAAGTCATTATAGTTGGGTGAAATCTGAGAGCAGTGAATGGGAGGCTACCACAAATGTATTTTTTGCATTCCCACTTGCTCAAATAGTAAAAGAAAAACTCCATGATAGTGTTTTCATGACTTTCAATCAAAAGGAAAAAAAAAAAAAAACTAATGAGAGAGAGACTGATATTAGCAGTCAAATTTACCATCTCTCCCACAGACGCTGTATTAGAAACACCCTCACATTAATGTTAACTATTTTTTTTGTAACCTGAGGTAAATGTAGATAAATATAAAAATATATATAAATATAAAAAAACTTGAAGGATTTATGATGCCAATGACTATTGAAACACATCATCACAGCCTTACGAAAAGGGTCCATAATAATAATAATAATAATAAGACAAAGAAAATAAATGCATTATTACTAAAAATTATTTTAAACCATTCTTTTTATTTGTTGAGTTGTAACAATATGGCTTTTAGCTTTACTATCTCCATCTCTGTAAACAGGTTTTAGTATTTAGTTTTTTAAAATGTTTGGCCTATTAGTTTTAATTTAAGAATACAGTAGATCTACATTGTGTATAATAATTTTTATTTATTATTTTAGATAGATACATGCATATATGGTACTTTTGATCATTTTGTTTTGTCCTTTTTATTATTATTACCTTTTTAAATATCAATATACTTTTATTTAGTACAAGATGAACAAAAAAAGCAATTATCTGAATTTAATTTTAAGTTTTTTTTTTTTTTTTTTACGGTTAAATAAGTAACAATTTTTTTTCTTGGTTTTAGTTTTATTGAACTATAATAACCCCAATACATGCAT